>NW_006239308.1:87698-122492 GCF_000226075.1 Solanum tuberosum | reverse complement strand
TCAAACCCAAATCCCCCCAACCCCCCCCCCCCTCCAATTGGCACAAATATTAGATACCTACACCCGATGTAAACAAATTTTCTGACCTTTTCCTATGCTGACATCTGAGTGCATTGTATACTCCATGTCTTTAACTGAATACCTCTTTTTATAAGTTTAACTAAATACATTTTCCTGGTAGCGGATTACTAATTTCAGCCTCCCAATATCACAAGTCAAGTTGCTTTTCATGGGATCCATGAATAATCATTTGATAAGATTGGATCAATTTCTAAAGAAAAAGTTTCCAAAGTCAATATATACGAATGCACATCAAAATGCTATTTGTGAGTGATAATTAATCCCTCTACAAACTAATATTTTTAAACATTACAAGACATTTAAGTTCAAATTATTACTCTATATTACTCATTCTTATGACGTCTAATCATGATTGATACCATTCTGTTTCTGTACAGCTTTCACAATTTTCAAGAATTCAAATTGATGAAGTGGTTCAAATTTTAAACTTTGATGTAATGTTTTTTCTATTAAATTCATGTTTTCTCCACAAGCAGTAATATATTTGTAAGTCAAAACATCTTATTTGCAATGTTCAATCAAATACTTCCATATAAAAAGGGATGAAGCCTGAAGGAGTATAATATTCTAGCCCTTTTCTCAGAGATAATGAAATGATAAAAGGAGTGAAGCTAAGAACTAATGTCAAGAAGCAAAAGTCAAAAAACAAAGATTCTAATTGCACGGTCAGAGAAGATTCTAGTATCTGTCTCCTTCCATATATCCAATAACCATGAAAATTTGTCTGCTTTAGAAATCCTCACAGCTAGATACCCCCAACCAACACAAAATCTTCAAATATTTGCATTTATATCTCGGAATCTCCTCCACATGTATTCCAGGGGTGACAAAGAAGAAGATTCCACTGTGTAGCTAGGTATAAAATTCCTTTTTATGTATATATAGTACATATTGACATCCCTTATTGAAAATCCTAGCTCCACCACTGCTTCCCATAATGAACAACAAAATTCACAATCAGGAAAAGCCAAAATAACAGAACAGCTTATTTTGTTTTCTGGCAGTGAAGCAACTCAGTTTAATTACTTTGATTGGTTTGTGGTCCAATGATACTTTTCCTACTCAAGGTTTTCTATTTCCCTTGTATCCCCCCTCCCCCCTCCCCCCTTCTCTACCGTCTCTTTCTTCCTCCCACTCCAACATCAAATAAGTAAGGACTTCCGATGTTCAACTAACAGCTCCTTAATGGAGAGAAACAATGTTCACTATATTCTTTCTGATTCCTTCAAAATCTTTTAAGCAACACAAATAGAAAAGCATTTCAAACAATAACATGTAATATTTTGCATTCAGTGCGGCAGTTTTTTAGAACAACTTCCAAAACCTAAAACAACTGACTTGTGGACTCGAGCATCTAAATATGAATGAAGAAGAACTAAGCTTAAAGACGGCCAGAATTCATGGTTGAAGTTCAATACAGGTCTCCAATGAAACATCAGTGAGTCCTATATGTCCTATTTTCAACAGGTTTCAAGGCTCTCGGTAAAACTCCATGACAAGTCCAAAACATACTCAAATAATTATTATTCAACTCTCAAAAACATTAAGATCTCACTTCAAAACTCAAATGAACTCCCCCTACTACATTGAAAATGAAATGAAAGGGGACATACACACTCACACTTCCACAACTCAAGAACTTTAATCAGATATGAAACATGAAATAGCTCTTTTTTTTTATGACAAGGGAATCCGCAACCACTACCCCTTGGGTGACCACAAGGCAAACCTGGCTCTTGTGCAACCGCTCGCAAACCACAAAGGAGAGGGAAACCACACTAGGCAGGCGTGTGCGAGAAGATGAAATAGCTCATTAGCACATTAATTCAACCAAAAAGGTGAAAAAGCCCCTCTTTTCAGAATTGAAGTAAAGAAAAGCTCTCTTTTTTTTCAGTTGATGATCAACCCATTTCACATATTACCAAACACAGAGAACAATAGCTCCCTTTTTTTAACATCATTCATTACTCCCATCTGCACCATGTACCAATACAACACAACACCCCCTTTGAAGAAAGATTCAAACTTTTCCTCATATATATCAAATTCACAACAACCATAATCAGCAAACCAGAAAAAACAGACAAAATTTCTAAGCAACAAAACAAAAAGTCAATAAGAGACATCATAAGAACCTCTAAAAAACGAGTTTCTTGCTCAAGTCTCTTCAATTCAGCAGATATCCGATGCTTCCCTCTAGTATCAGCTGCTGCCACAACCGATCTCACCTGTTCTGAGCTCTCTGATTGCATTTCTCACAATTAATCAAAACCCAAATACCTAAAGAATCAGAGAAGTTCAAAACTAAAAAAAGAACCCCATCTTATATGAAAAACAAGAAACCAAATCCCTAAAGAATCAAAATCGTGCAAGTGAAGCTATAGATTCTGTAACTGTTCAAAGACTAAAAACAAAGAGCCCCATTTGGAAAAAGAATCAAGAAAACACTCAATTTTCATTAAAAAACAAAAAAAATTGAGATTCTGGAACTGTTCAAGAAACCAGAAAAAGGGTTTTAGCAGTTTCTGCAGAACAAGAAATGGACAATTGAAGAGACAATGCAGAGTGCTTGGGGGGTAGAAGAAGTGGGGTGGTGGGGGTTTACTTTTGTTTTGTTGTTCTACAAAGTGAATTGAAATGTTCCAAGGGATAGGCAAAGCAGAAAGAACAAAGAAGAAAGATGAAACCAAAAAGAAGAAAAAAAACAAAAAGGAAAGTTGGCTTTTTTGGTTTTTAAATTATTTTTCTTTTTGAATAATGAGAAAGTTGGTAATCTTTTTTCACTTATTTTACTTTACAAAATATTCTTCCTTTTTTGTCTCTTTTTTCTTTTTTGCTTCTGTGTGTTTGGGTTTTTGGGGTGTTGGGGGTGGGGGGTGGACGCGAAATCAGAGTTTTGAATTTTTATAATAATGATTTCAAGTGTTAATACACGGCTAAATTCTAAATTTAATATACTTCTTAATACAAATATATGATTTGAGAAATATGATTTAACGGTCGAATTCGTACTCAAACTTCTAACTCCGGCTCTAAAAGGGTTGAGGGGGATAAGCTGAAGTTCTCCGCGAAATCAGAGTTTTAATTTTATTAGTTTTGAACTTTTATAACATTTTATACGTTAATAACTAAATTCTACATTTAATATACTCTTTAATATAAATTATATCATTTGAATAAAAATAATTAAATTCGATCGAATTCGTACTCGAGCACTCGCCCAGAGAGAGTATTGAGGGGATTAAGGGGAAGTTTCCCACTGTTGAGTTCAGCAACTGAGCACTTGGAAGTTGGAACACTGATTTGTCACCCTCAACAGTAAGCTCCAATATATATCAATATCAGTACCATCTATATTACCTCTTTGTTTCAATTTATATAATATTATTTAATTAAATATATGATACTAATAAATATTAGCTGGCTTGCTCCCAACTTTTAATCTATTTCTACATAGAATAGAATGTCAACAACCTTGAAATTAGCAGTCGAATTTAGGGAGTTGTGATCCATCCCAATACATATAATTTAACTGATTTCCTATAATTATATTATAATGAAAGCCAGATCATTTTGAGTTGGTGTTGAATTCTTTTTTTTTTATAACGATGGTTTTCAAGTCAATTATCGCACATCTCGATTAATTTAACGAGATATCTGTCATCTCCCACCAAAATAATTCTGTCCACCAAAGGTAGGACAAATAGGAAAATCACTTAATATTTTTTTATCAACACTGAATTTTGAACATGAGATCTCATAATTCTTTAACACTTTCTTAGATTGTAAGCCAATGGAATTTATTGCTAAGAAGAATAATTACTTCACTGTCACGCTAACCACGCCATATTAATAAACTAGATCAACTTTTTAAGTTTGATTTTTTTGGTGGTTGTATAATTATTTTGTATACAAGTATAAAGTAAATAGTTGCAAAGAAGGAGGAGTCAGGTTGGAAGTTTTTCAACGCTAGAGCTAAACTTTAAATAATTTTAAAAAATAGATTATGTTTTAAATGACGTTGTGCACATATACTCTTTTTCAAGATTTCTATTTAAGTTGTAGCTGAAATTTATTTAAATTAACTTCAGGCGTGTGCGTTTGAAGTTCAGACATACACGTAATATGTTTGAAGTTTGATCTGTCAATATTGCTTAACTTCAGACAATTTGGAAATAAGTAAACTCATATATTTTTGTGTAAAGTTTTGATATATATGATTAATCTTTAGATATTTCATGTAGTTCAACAAAATATCAAAGACATTAATAATATCAGTTTGAGATGTAGTTTAAATAATCAATTGTCATCTCTTGCCATATTTTTAATTTTTTGTAACAACAACCACTTGATTATTTTAAACACACTTTTCATATTTTGAAATTCAAATCAACTACTTCAAGCTTGCAACAATAGTAATTTTTTAGATGATGTACAAATTTACTCCTTAAATGTTGTAAATAAAAGCAATCGGAAGAAAAAAAACAAGCTTTCAAACAACAACCTTTTAATTTTAATTTACTTTCATATATTCAATATTCAAAACCACTTATTCATGCAACAATAGTGATTTCAATGTTCAAAATCTTTACGGGTTATTATGAATGCAAAGTTTTTAAAAAGGTAACTATACTTTAAATAGCGTTGTGCAAAAAAGGCTAATTCTTTTTTAAAAAAATTGTTTTAAATGGTTCCATCACAAGCAACTACAATTGATGAAGATATGACTCAATTTAAAGTTATCGATGACATAATTTTAAATAGAAGGGTGTGAAGTATGTATTAAAAAATAATAGGCAGTGAAGTGTTGTCTTGCTTTTCAGGGGTTTAGGTGTTTGTCGCCGGAGTAGTTATAGTATTGTAGTTGGTTGTTTAGTGTGTTATGATTGTCGCACTATCTGTTGTTCTTGTTCCTTTTCTTGTAGGATTTGCACTACTTTCCTTTTTCTCACTGTTTTCTTATTTTCTGTAGTTCGATTTGCTACACTTGAGCCGATCAGAGTTTTTAGAAATAACATCTTTACCTCTATGAGATAGTAATAAAATTTATGTACATCCTACCTTCCCCAAACCTTACTCGTGGGAATCTAGTGAATATGTTATTGTCTTTGCTCACAGAGCAAACAAAAGTCAAAAGTTTAAAGTTGTTAAACTAAAAGTTTTATTAATAGAGAAAGTGAGGTTAAAAATTTAAGACCACCTACCTTTGAAGGCTATTTTTGTAAATCATTCCTTATGATTTACCAAGCCCAAATATTATTGTATAAATTATAGGAAGGAACCACATATTATAAGTACTAAATAACATCCTATCCCTTCTAGTTTTCTATTTACCAAAAATTTCTTAAAAATGATGTTTGTGGGATACATAGAGTTGTGCACGGGATACATTAGGTTTGATACATTCCACATAGCGGGATACATAGCGTTGTGCACGGGATACATTAGGTTTGATACATTCCACATAGCGGGATACATAGCGTTGTGCACGGGATACATTAGGTTTGATACATTCCACATAGCGGGATACATAGCGTTGTGCACGGGATACATAGGTAAATAAGAGATTTTTGAAAATTTTGAAATAAGTAGGGATAAATGGATATTAAGGTAAGTAAATGAGTGTAGTTAAGCAATTAATATTAGGGAAAATTGTACATAATGGCAAATTATTAATTCAAATTAAATGGTATAATCACACTTTGATTTAATTCTGTCCTGTAGCAAACTGTTTGCCAGCGCCTCTCTCCCTCAAACTCTCGCTCGCCACTCTCCTCTCTCGTTCACTCCCTCTGTGCTCGCCTCTCTCGCTTTATACAACAGAATTGTATAAATTGCGTTTCTGTTTGTATAAAGTGAGAGAAAATTGTGTATACACATGTAAATACATATATATTCGTCCTATACACTTATAATTATACAATAAAAATATTCCCCTGCCCAGTTTTATGTTTGTATAACGTATAATTTATGTTTGTATAAAGTGAAAGAGAGAGTCGATTTTGATATACAAATATTTTGTCAACGATTTATACAAACGAGAGGCTAACAACAATTTATACAAATGGCCTGCCAGCGAAATTATACAAATCTGAAAGAGGAGCCAATGAATTATACAATTGCTTCTTTTTGTATATATGTATAGCGAAATAGACAGCTTTCAATTGTATATGTATAGCGAATTATACATATATATGTTTGCTATGGGGCGCAATTATGCAAATTTTGCTATAGCATACAAATATGATTTTTTTGTTTGCTATATGTGAAAGTTGTTCTTTATATTATTCTTGTACCAAATGCTGGGCCGCTTCACCAATGCAGCCCAACATGATCCCAACACCAATTAAAATACTAGCAGCTATTTGACCATGAGAATTTTTTTTCTTAATTAAAATATTTTTTTCACTTTATTTAAAAATGCATGCTTGATTATGAAATAACCAATGATCTTTTAAAAATAGTTTTTCTATTTTTAAGAGATAGTAATAAAATTTGCATATATTCTATTGTTTCTTGATTATAAAATATTGAAATTGAGTTTAAAATTTGAAAAAAATGTTGTATTCCAACTCTACTTTTGTAAATTTCCCTACAAATATAACTAAGCATAACTCCATCAACTTCATAAATTTTAAATATTTAAAATCTCAATTGTTGTTTTTCATTAAAAAAAGAAAAGAAGGTGAAAGTTATATTTGCATGGCATTCTAACTTTTTTGTATTTTTATTAGTGTATACCTACAAGAAGGGAAGTTTTTTTTGTTTTTTATGGGAAGGGAAATGGGAAAAAATTGAAATTTGGTTGGCTCATTTGTCAAAGGGCCGATTTTTTAAGCATACAACTAAACAATTGTATTTACACCAACATAGCAATTCTTTTTTTTCCCAATTATATAGCAATATTTTTTTTTCAAAAGTAGAATTTAAATTTAAAAAAAAAAGATTTTCCAAAATCAGCCACGCTTATCCCAATTCCCATAAATTTCTCCAATAATTTTACCTTCCCTGATTTGTTCAAATTTGTTATATATTATCTCCCATAAATAGAGGTTTCCTACCAAAACAAAACTCCCTTTCTCTGAGAAGAACGACTATCGAAAAAATGCATATCAATAATTTCTCAATTCTAATTCAACACAACGGGCGATGGGACTCATCAGGTAATTGTATAAAAATAGTTCTCATGGTGTTTTATTACGTGATTGAATTTGATTTTTCACAAATATCTATTTTGTACTTTTTGGTAGTTATTTGTTTTGTTTTGTTTGTCAATTTTGGTGTAAATTAATCTGGAGCGTCGAAATTTTGGTGTAATTACAACGCCTTCATATGATTTTGTTGTACACTGATGTATCAAATTTATTTTTTGTTAAAGTTTAGGTTTAATTGGTATGATGTGTGCCGTATGGTAGCAGTTTATATCAATAGGTTTGTGATATGTATTTATGTATTTGTTTTGGTATGTGATCTGGTATATTTGTCGCTAATAACTGACAACAAACAAATAGCCTGATGTATGTTTTGGTGTATTGTTTGGTCAAATTTATATTACCTTACGTATGAACATACATATATTAAAATGATTGGAGTAATAAATTATTTGGTGTAAATAATAATATGTGAATTGGTGTAAATAATAATATGAAAAATAGTTCCTACATTTATTGATGGTAACCTGATAAAATTATAAATTTTAAAAATTGGTTTAAGGGTATGTAATCTTTGATTGTTTATTTTAAGTTCATTAAATGGTTGAAATTTTGGTAAAATACTTTGGTATTTCAATAATTGTTTTTGCCTATTTATTTTAAGTTCATTAAATGGTTAAAATTTTGGTAAAAAACTTTGCTATTTCAATAACTGTCTTATATATCAACGAAAACTAATGTAAAAACAAAGCTAAATAAGTTGATGACTATAGTATGTAATTCTGAAAGTTCCTTTTAAAATTAATGAAGAATTTGTTATTTTAAACAGGCAATTACGTGGATTACAATATTGAAGGAGTGATGTATGATCCAACCACCAATTCGAAGGCTTGATTATAGCTATATCTTCACAATTGGGAGTGGACACAACAATTTATCATTTGGAACTCAAGTATTTCGTGAGTGGTCCATCTCCACCAATGAAGATACATAACAATATGGGAGTGCAAATTTATTTAGATCAAAAGAGATGCAATTCAGATTTTTTTTCAAAATACCCTTTATACAGTTGAACTATATTACTTTTATTAGATGTACTGTTTTAAAATTTCATTACCTTATTTCAAAGTTGATTACTTTTTGTTATCTTATTCATATTTTTGAAGTCATAGTTGTTATAAATGGTTGTATAGAATAGATATCATAACTCTTTTGGATTACGTGTTGTCACATATCCAGAAATATTGATAAAAAATGAACTTATTGGATGTTAATCTGCTGTCGATTTGATATGGTGAATAAGCAAATTCTTGGAGAAATTATGGTAAATAGGCACAAATTTATGGTAAAAATAAAGGATCATAATAATGATTGTATATAGTAAAACAAATGTTTGCAGTATACACCAACCTAAAACAATAAATTGAAAAGTATTAAATGTTAGTATAATAGTTTGGATGGTACAATAATTAAGTTGATTTACTCTTGTTAAACTGGCACAAAACTTGGTAAAAATGTTTGAATATATAACAACCAAATGTCATAATAATGATGGTATATTAAGCTGAATGCTTACATTATATACAAACCTAAAATTTTACATTGGAAAAAACAGGTTATGACTACAATTTGATTAACACTGAAACCATAAAAAACACACTCTGTTGAAGAAAAAAAAATGGTTTACATATGAAAGAAAAAAACACAAAACTGGGTAAACACATTGGTATGTATACCAACCTGCAACTTTGAATGAAATCCAATCGATCATATACAAGCATTTAGTATAATTTTTCAATAATGATAAAACCCATTTTCATAATAATGGTTGTAAATAGTAAAGCAACTGATTGAATTATATACCAACCTAAAACATTCAATCATTGATCAACACCTAAATAATTTACATAATGTGTACCTAAATTTATACCAAACTCATACATTTACAAACCAAACTCACACTATAAATTTATCACAAAATTTAACCAAAAAAGCAACCAAATAAATGCATAATCTCAGAATAAAGACAATATCCAACAACGAAATCAAAACCATAAATGCAATTAAAGTACTATCCAAAATAACAAAAGAGATTCAAAACCATAAAACATTCATGAAATTCTGTCTTAAGAAATAACACTTTTTACTCCTTGGCCCTCCGATTTGACTGACCACCTTGCTTAGAAGCTTCATCTTCACTAACAGATTCCGTATCAATTTTCATCTTTTCATATTCCCACAGTAATGCTCATCTTTAAGGGTTGAATCATTTTTTCCCGTTTCTTTGAAGTCGAACTTCGTCCTTTAGGATTTATATGCTTTGAAACACTGATCCCAGATCCACCAACAATATTCTAAAACATAATAAAAAAATACTTGCATGACACAATTATATTACCAATAAAAATCTAAACATGATGTGACAAAAATAAAAAATAAAAATCAGATGAACAACATTACCTTCGAATACGGAACATTATTTGCTCGCAATCTTTTGGCAAGTGGAACTTCATCTTCAAAGTCAATGTCATGCACAAATCCCCCCCACCCCCTGCCCCAACACTTTTTCTTTAACCCTAACAAGAGGGATTTCGTCTTTGAAATCACTATCATGAGGCAAAATCCCCCCACACACTTTCTCTTTACCCTTCGACATACTATCACCAACAAATTTAGATTTTTGTCGAGCTTTAAAGGATGCGGATGAATCAATAATAATACACTCATTGATATTGTTAGAGATTCTGTTGAGAGGCGTTTTCGTTAACACATTCACCGGTCTATAACTCTCAATCGACGGCCTGTCAACATCCATTGCATGCTTATTAAGCCTAGGGCTCTTTTGAGGCGTCTTGTCCATCGAACAAATTAAATTGATAACAATGTAGAACTATGGTTAATACTTTGGTACAAAGAACAACTGATTAGGAGAAATTTGATCTTCAAACGATATGTAGAGAAGAATATGCAGGGTTAGAATCTGATGAGTTGAGTATTGATGTTAAAGGCGTTGGAAACAATGTTTGTACTTGAAACAATGAAACACCTAGAAACCTACAACATTTGAATTGGTTACGTGAAAGGTTTTATTCAAAAAGGAAGCAAATAATTAAGATCCCACTAAAAAGTCATTAACCGCATAGAAAAACTAAAAACGTGTAAATATGGGACTGTATTAGGAGAGATAATATGCATAATATTTAATACCCTAAAAATGCTCCACATAAAAAGGCACATAATCAAAATCCAATAGATAGTAACCGGAAAGGAAAGAGAAACTCGAATTTTTTATTTATTTAAATACAAAAAAATATAATTTTGTTATCTATGTAATTAAAAAACTTACTATGTAATTATATATAAATATATTGATTTTAAGTTAATTAAAGTCTTAAGATGTATACTTTGGTAATTTTTCCTTTGTTGTGAAATTTCAAATTTCGTACTAATTGATATTGAGTTAAGCTCATTTAATAATTGGAGTTGTGTGAAATTTGTCTCTCGTTATCTAAGCTTGATAATTGATATGATAGCGATTCATTTTTCGTCATTGTTCTAGCACGTTTTTTGAAATATATTAACAAAATATAATGTAAATATCAATTGAAACCAAAACGATTAGTAAATATATGGAGATCAATAACTAAGTGCATGCCAATTTTATTTTAAATATTATTAGAACTATTATCATTTTAAATATTATCTCAACAAAATTCAATGCAACTCTTTTTGAAGATTATTATATTAGCAATAAATGAAATTTCACATCCGAAAAGTAGAATCTTATTATTATTTAATCAAGGTAGAAAGACTTGTTTTAAAAATTAAAATATTTTAATTTATAATACATAAATAAAAATAAATATTTCATGAAAATATATAATTTTAAAATATAGTAAATAACAAAAATAAAATAAGTTTTCTAATTACTCTCTCCGTTTAAAAAAAATGACCTCCTTTCCTTTTTAGTCAGTTTAAAAAAGAATGACCTCTTCTAGGGGTGTGCAAAAACCGATTTAACCAATAAACCGAACCGAAAAAAAATACTATTGGTTTATTGATATTGGGTTATTGGGCTAACGGTTTTTAAACGGTTTTGCAAATTTTTTTATTGGGTTATTGGTTCGGTTTCCGATTTTATAATTTTTGTTAATGGTTAAACCGATAACCCAATAAGACTTTTCCGGTTTTATAATTTTTGTTAATGGTTAAACCGATAACCCAATAAGACTATACTAAATTTACTAGTCTTATTGTTAATGATTAAACGATTGTTACTTTCACACTTTTTCCTTTGAATGTGTCTAGTGTCTAAACTTGCAAGAAAAATGATTGTTACTTTTATGATTATTACTTTCATGCCAAATGCTAGAAAAATCATACGGTTTATTTGAAAATTTTCTTATCGTGTATATAATATATATGAGCATTTTCTTATTGGTTAAACCAAAAACCGAACCGTTAAGTACCATAAACCGATTAACCAAAAACCGATAAGAAATATGTTATTGGTTTGGTTATCGGTTTGACGTATTTACAAACCGAAAACCCATAAACCGAACCAATAACACCTAAAACCGAACCGAACCGACCGATGCGCACCCCTAACCTCTTCTTTTTTTTTGTAATATTTTAATTTCAGCTTTCCACGTGGCATGTTTAAGGCCACAAGATTAAAGGTAATTTTGTACATTTGACATAACTTTAGTTTAAGATCACAAGATTCAAAAGTCTACTTTATTTTCTTAAATTTCGTGTCAAGTCAAACTAGACCATTCTGTGAAACGGAGGAAGTAATATTTTTTAAAAGGCCAAACACATACACAGCCCCTCAAACTTGGTCCCATTTTTCATTTTGGCACTCCAACTTAGCCTTGTTCCATTTTAACCCTTGAACTCCATTTTTTTGTTCCATTTTAACACAAAATACTATTTTTATGATTTCTTTATTTTATATATATTCTTCAAATGCAACTTCTTATTTTAAATCGACACGTATCAGTTAATTTTAGTTAAAACTTTATATTAAAAATTAAAAGTGAGTATTTGCGTTAAATTTAGATAGCCTAGATGATAAGAAAAAATAAATAAGTAGTGTTATTTAATTTAATTGAATGTTTAAGAAAGAAAATCAAAGAACTTTCGTCAATTTATTTTCATGCAAAAATACAGAGAAATCTCAAAAAATAATATTATTGTTTGAAAATTTTTATGTTCGTTCGCGAATGTTTAATTTTTTAATGAAAATTAACAGGCACACGTCTATTTTTTAAAATTTTTTGTTAATTTTTAATTTTTTTTAACTAAAATTAACTGACACGTGTCGATTTAAAATAAGAAGTTGCATTTAAAGAATATATATAAAATAAAGAAATCATAAAAATAGTATTTCGTGTTAAAATGGAACAGAAAAAATGGAGTTCAAGGGTTAAAATGGAACAAGGCTAAGTTGGAGTGCCAGAATGAAAAATGGGGCCAAGTTTGAGGGGTTGTGTATGTGTTTGGCCTTTTTAAAATATACATTTCTCAAGTCTAATACGTGTCAACTCAAAGTCCGTTTTTGTGCCACGTACATGCAAACACTACTTTATTTTCCCTTCTCGATAAGTCCAGACATTCCTCGTTGCTTCGATCTCCCCTACGAAAAACTCTCATAAAAAAAAAATGAATCCAATTAATATTTTCCCTAAAAGCATCTCACAATTATCTTCACTTACTAATCTCCATAAACTCTCACAAATTCGTATTGCTTCAATTCAATTAATACAGCACCATCGTGGATCCCGCAAATATTCCTCCGATGATCATCCACCGGAAAAGTCACCGCCGGAATTTCCTGCGGCTCCGCAACCAGAGAAGCCTTCCGAGTCGTCCGAAATCCCTAGCGCTCCGAACGACGACCCGACTCCGAAGACAACACAATACCGGGGCGGCCCGTATGGTTCCGGGGCAGCTATACCTCAGCAAAGTTCCAAGTCAAAAGTGCGACAACCTCATGGTGCTGAAGTGAAAACACCTGTTCCACCGGAGTCCGATAATATCGTTCCCTCTTAATTGTGAACGGCGATGTGTCAAATATCTACGGCAGTTAAAAGCGCTCAAATTCGCAAAAAATAGCAAGTTTTGTTATATTGTCAAAAAAATAATAATAATGTAAGCAGTATTTTAATTTTAAAATGTTACGGAAATTATGTTGATATAGTAACTGTGGTCTGTATGTGTACTGAAATTTGTGGAATAAGTATTTGTTGCAAGTTTTTGTATATATAGTAGTTTAAAAGAGATTTTTACATAAAAAGTTCGTCCAATTCATAGTTATACACTTTTTTTAATCGATATATAGAGATAGATAGGTATTATACCCTTATTATATATTCAAATAGTATATATAATATTATATATTGAGATACGTGACGTAATATTTTATGTTGAACGATATATTTTGAAAATTTCAAATTGTTTTTTAATCGCATTCCAAGGAATGCGTTTTATTCATTGTTAGTGATCTTCAATTCAGCTCTTTGTTTTCTCCCTTAATAGTAGCATTAACTGAACTAGTAAGTAACATACATTTTCTATCATTACACAAAAACTCCACTTTATTGCATATATTTCCGCCACTTTATTAATTTAATTATTCTCACATATATAGATACTAGTAACGAAAGCCCGGGCGCTGCCCGGGCCCAACATTAATAAAGTTATATTGTTATTCTCTCCGTCCCATATTAGATGAGAATCTTACTAAATTTTTATTTTTCATATTATTTGAGCACTTATTAAATTAGGATAGAATTAATTAATTCTTTTCCATTTTACATATTATTTGAGCTCTTATTAAATTAGGATAGAATTAATTAATTCTTTTCCATTTTACCCCTACAATTAATATGACCATTCCTATATTGTATGTGTATTTTTTGTAACTCATTTCAATGTGCATTGATATAAAGAAAGGGCAAAATGGTGAAGTCTTCCAATGTATTAATGATTTCTTAATCACCGTGTAAAGTTGGAAGTGCCCATCTAATATGGGACGGAGGGAGTATAGTTTATGTATTGTTATAAAATTAGTAAAGATTGTTATAATATATTTTGCTCATAAGTGAGCTAATATAGAAACTTATTTGTCATTTGTCTTTTTAATTTCAATTTTAAATAGCAAATAAATGTAGCGATAAGATTGAGGGTAGAAATGAAGCATATCTTTCTAAATTTAAGTAAAAATAAACAGAGTAGAAGTAACATTAGTGTTATCGATAGGACGATTCATTTGGTTTATGTATTGTTATAAAATTAGTAAAGATTGTTATAATATATTTTGCTCATAAGTGAGCTAATATAGAAACTTATTTGTCATTTGTCTTTTTAATTTCAATTTTAAATAGCAAATAAATGTAGCGATAAGATTGAGGGTAGAAATGAAGCATATCTTTCTAAATTTAAGTAAAAATAAACAGAGTAGAAGTAACATTAGGGTTATCGATAGGACGATTCATTCGGTTATTTTAAAAAAAATTATATCATTCAATTTTTCGGCTATTTTATAATGTATAACCAAAATTAAAATTTTAAAATCATCCCAATCCTAATATATGTGACACAAGCAGTACAAAAATTAGTCTTTTTTTTGTTGTCTTGTAGATATTTTAAGTTATTATTTATTGTAAATTATAGTACTTTTTATTAAAGTTTTTAATAACATATGTTACTTTTTATGTTTGAGAGTTAAACCAACTTTTTTTTTTATATGTGTTTTAATTTTATATGTGTTTTGTCCTTTTCCATTTTCAAAAACTAATACTCTCTCCATTTCATTTTATATGTCATTTATTTTTATAAATATATTGGTTATTCCCTCTTCTTATGTCATATATTATGAAATTTGAGAAGTTATTGAAATTTTTATATGATTGTAAAAATATTTTAAATTGTTAGCTATTGTGATTTGTAGTACCTTTTTTTACAGAATTTTGAAAATAATATTTATTACTCTCTTTGTTCTAATTTATGTGGCACATGCAAAATTTCAAATATTAAATATTTTTTATATGTCTCTTTATTATATTAAGTTGTTAATTATTGTATTTTATAGTACATTTTGAACTTAATTTTTAAAGAATATATGTTATTTCCCATGTCCCAATTTATGTGGCATTAATTGATAGATTTGTTGGAGTCGAGGGAAATTTTTTGTTAATTATTGTAATTTATAGTTTCTTTTTCGTCAATTTCAAACAATATACGTTTATCATATAATCCATTTTATGTGGTACCAATAGAATTTAGAGAGTCAATTATATTTTTTATATAACTTTTAAATATTTAAGCTATTAATTATTGTAATGTATAGTATTACTTATATTATTTTTAAATATATTTAAATCTACTACTTATATAAAAAAAATTTAGTAGATAAGTGTGAATGTGAGGGTATTTTGAAATACCCAAAATACCCTCACCTTGAGACTTATGTTCAACCCTCTCCTTTTTTTTGGTGCCATGTGTCAAAAGAAGAGTGAATTTTATTCACTCTTCTTATATAGTAATACACATGTTTATAACATCTACTTAATGCATGGTACAAATTTGAGATTATTAAATTATGCGAATATATAAAAACATCAGTCAGTACATATTTTTTTATACAAATATTTATTTAAATTTGAGAGAATAGAGTGAGTAACAAAATTAGGTAACATGACCATAAACCATCTTTACAATGCAAAAACAATAACTAGAATAAAAATATATAAAATTTTATCAAATAAATTTAAGGCCTCTCATAGAGGTTTGCCTTTAGGCCACCAATTTTTTTGAATCGCTCTTGTGCACACTCAAAGTTAAAAGGACATAGATACAAGTTAAAATCAAGTTAAATGACACATTTATATATTATGCACTATTTATTAGACGACAAAATATATATATGCACCATTTTTTAACAAAAGATATCTCCGCTCTACATTGCAAAGTTTAGAAGTATATTTGCCTATTTTTCCTTTTTTTTTTTAACATTCTATACCTTGGGGTGTCAACAGAAACACCCGTTTGGTCACACGATATGGAATCATGATATATATGATATCATAATATGAAATTATGAGATGAAATTGAAGTTTTGTTTGAACATGCGATATGACTTTTTTTTGTGTTGTATATTTTCTCATAAGTTGTAAAACTATTAAAATAGCCCCAATTATTTATTTAATCTTACCACATAAACAAAAATTTATAAAATCGCATAATAAATTATTACAAAGCTATTTGTTCTCCAACTTAAGTAAATGTTTCATCTAACTTTAATTCAATAAAAAAAAATTGAACATAAATTATAGTGTACTAGTCTTTAATATAATCCTTCCACATAGTACAAGCAATCTTCTCACGTTGAACTAGCATTTCTCGATCATATATCCGAGAAGATGAACCAACATTATTACTTTGAGCCATTTGTTGGTTAGTATCATTCACAACTATATTTTCATGCTCATAGACCATAAATATTTCATCACTCCTTTGGTATTCTCGCAAATATTTATGTAACACTGTACACATTATGACAATTTTTACTTGTGTGTCAATAATGATTCATGCCTTGTTTCACTTGTGTGCAATTACACATTTTCAGTGCATTAATTTCGTACTAAAATCAAACATATTGGAAGTAGTGATTATCAAATATACATCAAACAATTTTGTCTTTTTTCATATTAAATTGCTTCAAACATTTTCATATGTAGCCGAAAGAGAATTTTTTTTATTATGAAAAAACAAAAAAATATTAGTCCATCCGTTCTTATTTATATTCACTAAATCAATCCCTACTTTATCATTTGTATTCACCAAATTTAAAGTAATAACAAATTTTATGTAGGTGAGAATAAGAAATTTTAAAAAGTAATAATGTGATTATTAATTTTATTTAATTTACATATGAAATAAATGGTTAGTAGATATAAATGTGGGTTTGTTTTAACAAAATATAAACTTGTGGATCAATTTTTGTTTTTAAAAATTCTCAAATCATGATATGAATACACAAATCATGTTTTTTGGAGAATATGTGATTCCATCTCATGATATGAAATCATGAGATGGAATCAACGTAAAATCGCATGTCTAAATGTTGATTTCATCTCACGATTCCATATCATGATATAATATCGCATGGCCAACCGCCTACTTAATTTTACACAATCAATAACCGACGATGTAAATATTGTTTTACACAATCAATAACTGTGAAGCCTATTACAGGCAATCAATCTGTTAGTACTTTCTCTGTTTCTATTTACTTATTCATTTTTGACTTGACATACCTATTAAGAAATTAATAATTGACATAGTAAATTTACTATTTTACCCCTATTAATTGATAGAATTTCAAAATCAATTCACTACCTTTTAAAAAAAAACATTAATTCTCTAAATAAACTGAGAATATAATAGGTAAACCATATTGTCTTTTTTAAAAACACAAATAAAAAATCAAAATTGAACAAGTAAAAGAAACAAAGAAAGTATCCACCATTGTGGAAACTATTTTTTATACAAACAAGCACTTTAGAACTTATTATATGTAAGTTTTAATTATTTTTACTTTTTAATATTCAAATTATAAATACGGAAAATAGTTATAGAAGACAACTAGGACTCTATATTTACTCTACTATTTTATTTAGAGTTTAACTAATATGCACAGACAGTGGATACTTAGTTAAACTCAAACTTTATGTACGTATCTCTTTCAATCTTTTGTCTGCAGCGTACTTAATTTGAGTATTTTTTTTGTTTCTTCGGTCTGCAGTGAACTGAATTAGAGTTTTTTTTTTGAATTTTCGGAGGAATTTGAGTATCGCCGCCCTTACTGCAATGGCTGATTTATTGCCTCAATGTCTTATTCATAAAATACTGTGTCTGCATAGTTTTAAGAGAGCAGCCCAGTTGAGTATTCTTTCTAAAACATGGCTGCAAGCGTGGTTGACTATTCCCAACTTGAGTTATTCACTTGGTTATCTCGAGCACAATATGAAAAAAGTAATGGATAATATCATGGAGAGATATCGAGATGGAAAAATCCCTATTGAAAAGTTAGATTTATCATACTCTGTTTATTCTAATGAAGTTTTCCCTCTGTTTAACAAGTGGCTTGATATTGCACTTCAGAATGGTGTAAAAGATCTTGTCTTTCGAGTTCCTAGCCACCTTACGTCATACCCATTGCCTATGCTAACAATCTTGGCAACAAAATCTTTAAGAGAATTAGTATTAACAGGTTGTGATTTGTACTGTGTTTCATTATCTAGTGGTGTGGTGAATTGCTATTCGTTGAGAAAGCTTTCTCTAACTCAGGTAGGTTTAGGTGACAACACGCTTCAGATTCTACTTAATAGTTGTCCCTTTATTGACAGCTTAATTTTAGATTATTGTTCTTGGTTGAAAAAGATTGAGCTACTGAATAATCTTCCAAAGATCAAGTCGGTTTTTATTCGGAAATCTGGCACACAGCTTGTTAAAATTCAAGCACCATCTCTTGAACATTTATCTTATTTTACTGGTGGGGAAGAGTTTGCTATGTTCGATATTGATGCTCCAAATTTGGTGTCATTGGAGTATAAGGGATTTAAATTTCCTGCAACTTTTATGGATGCTAATTTGCAATGGAGTTGTTATCCTACGAGATTCGTCCTTGATTCAACTAGCGAAACAATTGCAAGTTTCATGGACGTTTTAATGCATATGATGAGCTCGAGTCATTCTACTTCTCATGGAAGCAACAAGCCTTTGCATCGTCAATTAAAAGAAGTTAAAGCCGATAAATATGATTGGGAAAACCAGAGATGGCATTGTGATCCTGTGGAACTTGGAAGTGAAAGGATGGCAATAAGGGACCTTAAGGATAAGTTTTGCTTTTTATTATATTGGTCATGCAATTAATTTATCTCTATTCCAAATTGTAATGCATAAGTTCATTAATATGGAGAATAGGACTGCATTTATCACCTGTAATCGTCCTGCATAAGACAGAGTTTGAGCATATGCACTAGTAATTCGACTTGTCAATCTTATTCACCAGCTGATGATAAGCCATGACCAGCACAAAGAGTAAGGGAGACATAGGGGGTCACCTTACCTCAATCCCCTCTTCCCTTCAAAGTAACCAAAGTTATCACAATTAGCTTTGATGGAAGTCACACAAGCCATCACAATTCCAATAAAGGAAACTGGAAACCCATAACCCTTCAAAGCTTCCTCTATGAACTCCCAACTCACCATATTGTATGCCTTCCTTAGGTTGATCTTCATCATGCACCGAGGGGTGGTTTTCCTATTGTAATGTCGTAGCAGATCATGACAAATCAGAATGTTATGTACTAGTGATCTCCCGTGATGATATGAAACTTGAGCTCCTTTGTTTTCAACAGTTTTTACCAGACTTCTGGCCCTACTGATAGCATGAAAATTTGACAGATAAAGATAGTTGCAGGTTCTTGTGGTTGTGGAGACTTTGCATTGTTATGGAAAAGTTAGAATTATCGAACTTTGGTTCCCCTACATTGTAAGTGGCTTGACATTGCACTGCATAATGGTGTAAAAGATCTCGTCTTTAAAGTTCCTAGCTTTTCATAGTACCCCTTGCCTATTTTTCACAATCTTGACAGCAAAATCTTCAAAAGAGCTGGTTTTGTGTGGTTTTAATTTGAAGCACGTTTCGTTTCCATGTGGTATAGTAAACTGCCAATCATTGTGAAAGCTTTATCTAACTGCTGTCCATTTAGATGAAAACATGCTTCAAACTCTACTTAATAGTTGTCCCTTGACTGTTAGTTTCATCTTTAAGTATTGTTCAGGGTTGGAAAAGATTGAGTTGTTGAATCTTCTAAAGATCAAGTCAACTTTAATTTGGAAAGATAGAAACCAGCTTATTAAAACTCAAGCACCAACGCTCGAGCACTGAACTTATTTTTGTGTTTTGAAAGAGTCTAGTCTTATGTTGGATACTATTGATTATCCAAATTTGGTATCACTAGGGGATAAAATTCCTGAGACTTTTATGGTAACCATGTAAACATTAACATTACGAGAACAAAAACATACACTCAAAGAGCCCTTGAGTCTCCAACAAAACACGAATACTAATTACACTTGCAGCGTTTGCAAGAAACCACAACATTTACAAGCTTTCTTGATGAACTAAGTATGTCTATTCTATCTAAAATCACCCTCTTAATTTGTGTGTATATCTCAGCCGTCTGTACATGTTCTCCAAATACATTCAGCAACGGTTGATCTGCTATGGTGCCCTCTGAGATCAATATAGCTCCTTGTGATTGAGTATTCACATTCCTTAGTCATTCTGTATCTATCTAGCGCATACCAGCTTTACATTTTTACTTTCATGGAGTGTATCTTCCTCCAGTACCAGCTTCTATCTACAGGAGCATTATGTCTCCAGACATCTTCTCCCTCTTTCATATACACGCCATGCACTGACTTAACCCATAGTGAGTCCTTATTAACAATTACTTGCCAAAACAACTTATCAACAAGATGCAAGGTTCCATAAGCTGCATTCCTTGGTATTTAGCCCTCCGAGCTTCTTAGGCAGATACAGTGTACTCCATGAAACTAGTGACATCTTCTTCTTAACATCAGACCCACCCCATAGGTACTCTCTACATCTAAGTTCTCCCGTTTAGTACCTTATTAGTATTTTTCTTAAGAATAGTCATGTCAAGTGTGATTAAAGTTGGAAACATCAAGACACTAAGAAGCTATATTTGGTGGATAAATGATGCGTTTGTCATCAATAATTGCCTGTTAAAAGCTTTTTCTGACACTTGGATTTGATATACTAGTCTGAGGCCGGCTTATAGGTGTTATATATGTTGTACTTCAAAATCACAGAATCAATTGAGATATACTCAGATAAGAGATCTCACAGTGTCCTGTCTTCTAAAAGTAGTCGCGTGCGTATGCAACTGATAAGCGTGATAGGCCTATTAAAATCTTCTTGAGGCCTCTGAAGTATGTACCTTGTTGAAAAGAGAAAATTATGCTCCATATAGATATAACTTAGACTTCTGATATCAGAGGTTCTTTCACATTTGTAAAATTTGATTTTGTTGACGTTATACTAGGCCATAGCACATGCAAGAGGAAAGAATTTCACTATAGAATGGTGAGAAAGACAGAATAAAGAATCTTATGCTTCAACTTCAACACAATTTTATACAATGGTGAGAAAGTGCAAGTATTTAAAGCTAGACATAAAACAGATTAATAAAGTTTAGGAATGAACAAGTGCATTCGTTTTGAAATAGTGATAAATTAATTGCATTGCCAATCTAATAAAAAATAAACTTCCTTCCTGTCCTCCGAAAGGGTGCTTATCGCCAGTTCCCCACTTACGAGTTGCAGCTCTTGATTTTTCACATCAAAAACTTTGATTTCTTTCAATTGACTATGCCAGGGGTTGCTTCTTTCCGAAGAAGAATGACTCAGATTCTTCATATACATCAAACGACTGACGAAACATGTAATCATTTCAACCGTTGATGATAGGTTGAGTCTCCTAGGATTACAACTCCATAGCAAAGCATCCACAAATGTTGGACACTCCCCATATGACCTTGTAATGTTGACATTTAAAACGTCCATCTGGGGGCAAGCAACTCCGTTGTGCTGCTGCAAATCTTTAATCTTGATCTCATTGTATTCGGGAAAACAAAGGAGAACTTGGGACCAAGAGGCCGAATTCCATAGAAGCTTCCTCAACTTACTAAACCATGCAGCATCTAAATTGTTGTTGCCATGAAGAACGATTTTTGAATGCTTCAATTGACTTGAAGCTTTCGCAATTTTAAGTTCAGGAATTTGATATCCTATATACTCAAGTGATACCAAATTCGAAGTTTCAATCTGTCTTATGCCCATACAATACTGAATCTTCAATACTTCTAGGGATTGCGATCTAGAAATAAGGTTATGGAGAAATCCATTACATATCTTCACATATGATAGCTCTAAAGATTTTAGATTCTGACATCCAACGATAACCAAATTTCCCGATAAATAACCATTATAAAACAAGTGTTCAAGAGTTGGTGCTTGGATTTTCACATGTTGGTTTCTATTTATTGATACGGAAACTGACTTGATCTTTTGAAGATTCATAAGCTCAATCTTTACCAACCCCGAACAATGATCAAGGTTGAAAGAGACGATGAAAGGACAACTATTAAGTAAAGTCTGAAGCAAATTTTTGCTTAAAATTATATAAGATAGAGAAAGCTTTCTCAAAGAATGACAATTCGCGAACCCACTAGATGACGAAACATGCATAAGGTTACAACCTTTCAGAACCAATTCTCTTAAAGAATTTGCAGCCAAGACTTTAGAAATAGGAAAAGGATATAATCGTACCGAGTAGAGAAGATCTACATAGACTAAATCTCTTGCGCCATTTTGAAGAGCTGTGTCAAGCCACTTATCAATCAGAGGGAAAACTTGATGACGACGATTGAATTTCGAACAATTTGAAAATCCAAACTTGTCAATGGGGATTTTGTTTTCCCTGTATGTCTCCATAATTGCGTCCACTATTTTTGTTTCTTCGAAATATTCAACTAAGAATTCCAAGTTCGGAAGAGTCGACCAAGCTTGTAGCCATGTTTTAGATAGAATTCTCATCCGGGATGCTTGGCCATAGCTAAGATAACAGAGTATTTTGTGAATCACACATTCCGAGAATATGTCAGCAGTGGCGGCCATGTTTTTTGCTTGAAAGGGGAATTGACAAATACGGTGGAAAAAAGGTAAAATAAAGCCCTATATATACACTTTAGAAACCCTAATTAATTTCTAACGACTTTACCCTTTTTCTTAATTACTTAGACCATCTCCAACTCCACTCTATTTTACTCTCCATTCTCTATATTTAGAGAGTAAAATAGAGAATTGAATCTCCAATCACTCTCTAAAAAACTCTCTATTCTCTATTTATAGAGAGTTGGAGAATTACTATTCACCTCTCTATTTCACTTTTTCATTATTTTAATATTATCTCTATTATTTGTAACTAACATATTATTTTTCATATAAGGCTTATTAAATAAATTTATAATATTCGTAATTCTTTTTAAATATAGTACAACACTTTAAAAAATATGTTATTTAATATATACTGCTTTCATCCCGAATTAACAATATTTTAAATATTTTTTTCAATTTTCGTCACTTTAAGAGATAATTTGATATTATTATTGATTTTCACTACGAAGAATGCACAAAATTTAAATGATAAAATGAAAAATTTAATTTAAAAATACAATACATGGCATAATAATTTAAATACAAGATAACAATACAATACAATACATAACTTAATGTTTTTCACAACAATAATTTAGTAATCCGGCAGGTCGTTTTTAGATTTAAAAATATTCGGAAAAAAGATAGTGTATCATCTAGAAAATTGTTGTGTTTGTGATTGCGGTTGTGCTTGTTGATTTCTTTTTTCAATTTTTCTTTAAAATTTACAATAAAATATAATTTTATATTAAATAAAGAATTAAAAAAGTAATAATTTTATATTACATGAAAATTATATAGGGTGATTATTTTGAAAAAGAAAGAACAGATTTATATTATGAAATAAGAAAATGAAATAGAAATAGAAATAAAAATATAATATTGAGGAGAGAGAAGGAGATTTTTTTTAGAGAGTAAAATAGATAATTGGTTGTCTGAAAAAATAGAGTACTCTATATTTGGAGAGTAAAATAGAGTGTAGGATTGGAGATGCCCTTAATTACAAGACGTTCCATAACTTTATAGTTTAAATGGGGAAAACATATACTCTCTCTGTCCCAATTTATGTGACACATTTCGCTTTTCGAGAGTCAAACAATTTAAGTTTGATCGAGAATTTGCTCGTGAAATCTTCAAATTTTTTAAAATGAAATTTATATATTTGTAAACTACATAAAAAGTACTATAAGTCTTAATAATTGATAATTCAAAATACTTAAAAAATAGAAGAAAAATTTACGGTCAAAGATAGACTTATTTGAATTTCAAAATTCGAAATGTGTCACATAAATTGGGATAAAGGGAGTAATACATAAATATGCCCTTTAACTTGGCTTTAATTTACATTTATGCTCTTCAACTTTGAGTGTGCACAAACAGACACTTAAACTTGTATAAAGTTGAACAAATAAATATACATTTTATATGTCATCGATCTTACATGACAATTTGCATTTTACGTGGTGTTCCTGCGTATATTATGCCATGTAGAACTCATGTATCTATTTGTTCAACTTTATACAAGTATAAGTGTATCTATGCACACTTAAAGTTGGAGGACATATCACTTGTATATGTTATGCCTTTTTTTTAACTTTGAAAGATAAAAAGTAGGTTTGAAATTGTTTTCATAAAAATAAACAAATTAGCTAGTACGAAATAAATTTAAATAAGAAAATTAAGTAAATATGGAATGGTAAAAAGAGACCAAGTATGTAGGCTATACAAAAAAAAAAAAAAAAAAAGAGAGACCAAGTATTTAAAGAAGACAAAAAAATTAAAGATAAAAATAAAATTAAGTTTTAATAGTAAAAAAGATTCAAACTTGAAATATAACATATTTGGATTAATATATTTTTTATTATTATATTAGTAAATTATTTAATAAGACATTTTGTCTATAGAGATGTTAGATATTTAACATCATACTCCTTCCCTATTTTAAAATTCGTGGAGTCGAATTTTTTACGAGAACTAATCCTGACGGACGGGTTGTGATCTGATGCATATTTCATTATCCAGTATTAGTTATGTGGCCACTTCTCGTTCTTTGAGAAAGCTTTCTCTATCTTGTGTTTGGTTAGATATGAACATGCTTCAAACTCTACTGAATAGTTGTCCCTTTATTGTCGATTTAATCATTGAGCATTGTACTGGGCTGAAAAATATTGAGCTTTTGAATATTTGTAATATCAGGTCACTTACCATTCGTATTCACCAACCCGTTACAATCCAAGCACCAGCTCTTGAACACTTGTGTCTTATTCTAGTTATTGTTTGAAACAGTTGCATATTATTGACTATGAGAATCTGAAATCTTTAGAGATATCCGTATTTTATAGATATCTCAACAACCTTACTGTCTTGAGAGATTGATATTAGCTAACAATACTGTAAGTTTGACGTTTGCAGGAGTCCATCCCTAAGGGTCTTAAAGATTCGGAATTGTAAGATCAACGGAGCTATTGATGCTCCAAATTTGCGATTATTTGAGTATAAAGGACGTGTTATTCCTCAGCTTAAATTTGTACAAGAATCAAGACAATTGAAGCACTCACAAATAATTCTTGATCCCTTGTACAATTTAGATGCAGCATGGTTTTGTGAGTTGAGGAAATTTCTATCAGATTCGACTTCTTGGTCACACGTTACCCTTTGTTTCCTCAAATACAATGAGATCAACCTGAAAAGTTTTCAGCTGCATTGTAGAGCTGTCACACCCAAAGTTGACATTTTAGATGCAAAATTTTTAACGCCGACTGGGAAGTGCCCCACGTTTGTTGATGCCTTGCTGTGGAGTTGTCGTCCTAGGAAACTCAACCTACAATCAACAAGTGAAATGTTTACATGTTTCGTGAATCGTTTGAGGGAGATGAAGAATTTGAGTCATGGCCAATTAAAAGCAGCAAAAGTCTACAAATTTGATCAGAAAAGTCAGAGTTGGCGTTGCGTAGAACACAAAAGAGGAGGAGAGCTCTCAATAAGGACTGTTAGCAAGTCGGAAAAATATTTCTTTTTATTAGATTGGTGATGCAGTTTATTCTATTGCAAATTGAATGCCTTTATTCTTAGCAAACTGGTTTTCATCAAATAAATGCAGAGAGCTTTACTTCTGTTTTGTCTTCTGTAGGAGGTTCATGTACAGTCGTAAAATTTGATTTAGTTAACTTTAGCTTGATACTTGGAGCTTGTTCTGATACTTGGATTTGATATGTTAGTCTGAGGCCGGTTTGTAGGTGTTATTTTGTACTTTAAAATCACAGAATCAATTGAGATATGCAACAGATAGGCCGCAGGCCTATTAATTTCATCTTGAGATCGCTGAAGTATGTACCTTGTTGAAAAGAGAAAGTTATGCTGCATATAGATCTAATTTTGACTACTGATATCTGTGATCAATGCATCGTTTCATATTTGGTAGCAGTGTAAAACCGTTTAGCGCTTTTTTAGAGCTCTCTGGATCCGGTTCCACTGCTTTTAGAGATAAGTAGGAGCTTTAATACTTGAATCACACTCAAATCTGCTGGTGCATAGTAGCAATTTTGTCTTGGTACTCATTTTGTTCTTTTGGTTAACCAACTTGAGCGCACCTAGACTAATTCCACGGGATATCTGTCACACTAACAACATGTACTAGGTATTACGTAACCCTGTCTATCAAGGCTAGAATAAACTGGAAGAAATCACAAGTTAACTCTGTCCGCTAAGACTAGAAATCTATGTTTTTTTTGTCTCCGTTGGAATTTGAATTTGAAACCTCATGGTGTTTAACATAGTTCATTGACTACTAGATCACATCCTTGGGTGCGTTTTGGTACTCAGACTTGGTGCATACTAGTATTAAGATGATTAAACGTAGTTTAGCATCGTATATATCTCTTTTTAGCACCCAACAAAGACCAAGGTACTCTGCTTTCCTCTTCTTAGATGCAACCAGAATAGTTTCTTCACCAATATTCATTTTCGTTCTCCATTTTCATTTCATAATAATCCAACGCAGTTTGCTAGTATGAAATAAATTTAAAGATTTAAAGGTAAAGAGAAAAAGTATGTGGCTATACTAAAAAAAATTAGGCGAAATATTTATAAAAGAAAAAGAATCCCAAAGTGATAAAATATTAACATAAAAATAAAATCTAGTGTTGATAATTGAAAAAGATTCAATCTTGAAATCTTAGGATTTTGTTTTTTATAATGATATATTTTTATTATTATATTAGTAACCAATTGTTTAAGTTTGTTATAACTGTTCTAAAAGTGCGGATAAGTTTACAAGTATTACCATATATTGGAGTTTCTAGAATATATATATAGGGTTTGATTTACTTTTCCACTGTCACATCCCCTGCAACTTCCAAACCATGGGGACAGCTGACATGTTGCCTGTATGCCTCATTCGCAAAATACTCTGTTATCTTAGTTATGAAGAAGCATCTCGGATTAGAATTCTCTCCAAAACATGGCTACTAGCCTGGTTGGATCATCCCAACTTGGAATTCACAGTCTCGTCGGGCAAAACCATAACAATAGTGGATCATGTCATGGAGAGATATAAGAACGGAAATATTCCTATTGACAAGTTTGAATTACACAACTCTACAAAGTCTGATCATATTTTTCCTCTGATTGATAGGTGGCTCGGTATTGCTCTTCAAAATGGTGTAAGACATCTAGAGTACATAGATGTTGAACTTTCAACATCATACCCCTTCCCTATTTTTAAATTCTTTGAAGCAAATTTTTTACGAGAACTGGTCCTTACGGGTTGTGATCTGATGCATGTTTCGTTATCTAGTGCTAGTCAAGCGGTGACGTGTCATTCTTTGAGAAATCTTTCTCTATCTCTTGTACGCTTAGACAATAACATGCTTCAGACTATACTCAGTAGTTGTCCGTTCATTGTTGATTTAATCATTGGGTATTGTAGTAGGCTGAAAAATATTGAGATACGGAATCTTCCAAATATCAGGTCTCTTGTCATTGGTAATGACCAACCCGTTAAAATCCAAGCACCGTCTCTTGAATACTTGTATTATAGTAGTTCTTGTTTGAATAAATTGAATATTGTTGAACATAAGAATCTGAAAACTTTAGATATATCATGTACAGAGATATCTGATGTATATCTCAACCACCTTATCTCCATACCTTACTGCCTGGAGAAACTGTTATTAGCTAACATTGCTTTTGGAAGATTCGACATTTGCAGGAGTCAATCCCTAAAGGTGTTAAAGATTCATAATTGCAAGATCATAGGAGCAATTGATGCTCCAAATTTGGTTTTGCTTGAGTATAAAGGAAATGATATTCCTCAGCTTAAATTTGCTCAAGAATCAAGACAATTGAGGCAATCACAAATGATTCTTTATCCCTTGTTCAATGTAGATTCAGCATGGTTTTGTCAGTTGAGGAAATCTTTATCAGATTCGACGATCTCTTGGTCTCAAGTTACCATTTACTTTCACAAATGCGAGGAGATCAACATGAGAGATTTGCTACTGCAACCTAGAGTTGCTATCCCCAAAGTGGACATTTTAGATGTAAATTTTTCAAGGCCGAATTGGGAGTTTCCGACATTTGTGGATGCCTTGCTGTGGAGTTGTCATCCCAGGAAACTTAACCTACAATCAACAACTACAATTTTTACATGTTTCATGTATCGTTTCATGCAGATGAAGAATATGCGTCATGGTCAATTAAAAGAAGCAAAAGCCTACAAATTTGATCAGAAAAGTAAGAGTTGGCATCCTGTAGAACACAAAAGAGGAAGAGATTTCCCAATAAGGACCAGTAGCAAGTCGAAGAAATATTTCTTTTTATTAGATTGGTGATGCAGTTTATTCTATTGCAAATTGAATGTCTTTATTCTTAGAAGTAACGAACTGCACTTCAATTTTTCGCAGCAAAAAGTAATAAATGCAGAGAGATTTACTTCTTTTTTGCCTTCCATTTGAGGTTTTTTCCCAGTCGTAAAATTTGATTTTGTAAACGTTAGCTTGATACTTGGAGCGTTTTATGATATTTGAATTTGATATGTTAGTCTGAGGCCAACTTATAGTTGTTATGTTGTACTTCAAAATCACAGAATCAATTGAGAGATATACTCAAATAAGAGATCTCACTGTGTTTTGTCATATAATTCTAAAAGTAGTTGCGCGTGTATGCAACTGATAGGCCTATTAATTTCATGATCTCGAGACCTCTGAAGTATGTACTTTGTTGAAAAGAGAAAGTTATGCTGCATATAAATCTAATTTCGACTTGTGATATCTGTGATCTTTGCATCGTTTGTTATTTGGTAGCAGTATAGAACCATTTCACACTTTTTTAGGTTAACCGTGGTGTCCGGACCAACTTGAGATAGCCTAGACTAATTCCATGGGATATCTGTCACTTCTCACTAACAACAGGTACCAGGGAACCCTATCCATCACGGCTAGAATAAACTAGAAGAAATCACCAGTTAACTCTATCCGCTAAGACTAGACATCACAGTGTTTTTTTCTCTGTTGAGATTTGAATTCGAGACCTCATGGTACTTAACACAGTTTATTGACCACTAAAAAGATTGAGTGTTAATAATAATAAAAAGATTCAAACTTGAAAGGTAACATATTTGGATTTTCTATAATAATATATTTTTATTATTATATTAGTAAGCTGTTATTTAAGTTTGTTATTACTGTTCTAAAAGCGTGGATAAATTTGGTAAGCTATTATTAAAGTTTGTTATAACAGTTCTAAAAACACGGATAAATTTGCTAGTGCTAACAGTATAATAGGTAATAGGGTTCCTAGAATATGTAGGGTTTTGATTTACTTTTCACTGTCACTTCCCCTGCAACTTCCAAGCCATGGGGACTGCTGACATGTTGCCTGTATGCCTCATTCGCAAAATACTCTGTTATCTTAGTTATCGAGAAGCATCCCGGATGAGAATTCTCTCCAAAACATGGCTACTAGCCTGGTTGGATCTTCCCAACTTGGAATTCTCGGGGAAAAGCATAGCAATAGTGGATAATATCATGGAGAGATATAGGGACGGAAATATTCCTATTGACAAGTTTGAATTTGACAACTCTAAAAAGCCTGATCGTATTTCTGCTCTGATTGATAAATGGCTCGGCATTGCTCTTCAAAATGGTGTAAGACATCTAGTGTATAGAGATGTTACACATTCAAAAATATACCCCTTTCCTATTTTTAAATTCTTGGAAGCAAATTTTTTAGGAGAACTAGTCCTGATGGGTTGTGATCTGATGCATGTTTCATTATCTAGTACTAGTAATGTGGTGATCTGTCGTTCTTTGAGAAAGCTTTCTCTATCTCGTGTACGCTTAGATAAGAACATGCTTCAGACTATACTCTCTAGTTGTCCCTTCATTGTTGATCTAATCATCAGGAATTGTACTCGGCTGAAAAATGTTGAGCTCCGGAATCTTCCTAAGATCAAGTCACTTGCCATTGATATTGACCATCCCATTAAAATCGAAGCACCAACTCTTGAACACTTGTATTATTCTAGTTTTTGTTTGAATAAATTGAATATTGATAAATATAAGAATCTGAAATCTTTAGAGATATCATGTACGAAGATATCTGATATATATCTCAACCGCCTTATCTTCAGACCTTACTGCCTCGAGAAATTGGTATTAGCTAACATTTCTTTAGGAAGGTTTAACGTTTGCAGGAGTCGATCCCTAAAGGTCTTAAAGATTCATAATTGCAAGAAAATCGGAGCAATTTATGCTCCAAATTTGGTTTTGCTGGAGTATAAAGGACATGATATTCCTCAGCTTAAATTTGCACAAGAATCAAGACAATTGAAGCAGTCACAAATGATTCTTTATCCCTTGTTCAATGTAGACGCGGCATGGTTTTGTCAGTTGAGGCAATCTCTATCAGATTCGATCTCTTGGTCTCAAGTTACCATTTATTTTCACAAATACGAGGAGATCAACATGAATGATTTGCAGCTGCAGTGTAGAGATGCTATCCCCAAAGTGGACGTTTTAGATGTAAATTTTTTAAGGCCTACTGGAGAGTGCTCGACGTTTGTGGATGCCTTGCTGTGGAGTTGTCGTCCAAGGAAACTCAACCTACAATCAACAAGTGAAATGTTTACATGTTTCATGGGTCGTTTGATGCATATGAAGAGTTTGAGACGCACTCTTTCTCATGAAATGGGTTGTTTGATGCATATGAAGAATTGGAGACGCGCTCTTTTTCATGAAAGGCATGGTCAATTAAAAGAGGTAAAAGTCTACAAATTTGATCAGAGAAATCAGAGTTGGCATCCTGTAGAACACAAAAGAGGAGAGCTCTCAATAAGGACTGTTAGCACGTTGGAGAAATATTTCTTTTTATTAGATTGGTGATGCAGTTTATTCTATTGCAATTTGAACACCCTTATTCTCTTAGAAGTAACGAAATGCACTTCAATTTTTCGCAGCAAAAACTGTTTTTTATCAAATAAATGCAGAGAGCTTTACTTCTTTTTTTTGTCTTCTATCGGAGGTTCTTTCTTAGTCGTAAAATTTGATTTTGCTTATGTAAGGTTGATACTTGGATTTCTTTTAATGGAAGGCAATAGAAATTGTTAGTTTATGTGTGATCATTGGTTTAACTTGCATAAGATCAGAATAGAAAAATATGATGTGAAACAGTATATTTCCTCAATTTATAGCAACGGTATAGTTGTCTCTGTGACCTATAGGTCATAGATTTAAACTAGTAGTCACCACTAATGCTTGCAGTAGAGTAGGTTGTCTACATCACACTCCTTGGGTGCAGTCCTTACCTGGACCCTGCTAACACAGGTGCATCAAGCTGCCCTCAGAAAGCCAAGCGGCATTTAAGTTAAATTTCTCGAGAAATCCATCAGGTATCCTCATTGTCATAGCTCTAAAGATTTTAGTGAGTAGAGTTTGAAGCATGTTTTCGTGTAAATGAACTGAAAGTTAGAGAAAGCATTTTCAGTTAATTGCAGTTTGTCACACCACTAGATAATGAAACAACCATCAGATCACAACGGCACAGAATCACGAGAGGATCACTATACACTAGATCTATTACTCCATTCTGAAGAGCAATGCCAAGACACTTATCGATCAGACATAAAACTTCAGAGTCTGAATCGTTGCATAATTTGAACTTTGTCCGTGATTATATCCTTGTATATGGGATAGAATCATCTTTATTAACCCTAATGTGCAAGAGAATCTCCAAAATATAAAGGGCCATACAAAATTTATTTTAGTATAGTTTGTTAACCTGAAATCCTTGTGAAACCAATATCATTTTTTACTTAATACAGATGAAAATAATTGATCATATAAAACACTCAGAATGAAGGAAGAATCACATAAGCCTAAATTTGTATTAGTTTTAACAACACAAAATCCCACTGATACCTGCAACTATCTTTATCTGTCGAATTTCATGCTATCAATAGGAGTTGAATCAACAAATCATATAGACTGATTCAATGCAAAAACCACAAGTCTTGTAAAATGGACCTCGAGTTTCATGTTATCAATAGCAGATGCATAAGCATCAATGCAGTTAAGTTGTTCAAAGGTTTCATACCGAGCAACTAGTCCCTTTTTGACAAACAAGAGGATCTATAACAAAAGCAGGTATCACTGAGGCAATACGTGCCATAGTAAATGGTCAGAGAGATAACTTATACTCGATTTTGCCTTTGTCAAGCTGCCACAGGAACATATGAATCCTTATTGTGGAGTTCATACACTAAACGTCTCAGAACGAAGTACTACAACTTCTATTTATCTCTAAAAGCAGGGGAACCAGGTCCATAGACATCTATTAAACACGACATTATATTAGTCTAAAAAAAGAAAGGTGCTTAGTGGTTCGATAGACGATACTCCCACCAAATAAGAACAGATGCACAGACCACAGAAAGCAGAAGTCTAAAACACAACTGTATACCACAAAAGTTTTTCTTTTCAACACAGTAATAGTTTGCAATAACTAAAATATCTAATACAAGTGTCTCAAAAATTGAAACAGAGAAGTACTTACAAGAGATAAAAATTAACTGTATCACCAATCTAATAAAAAACGAAATCTATTCCTCTCGGTATAGTACCTTATTGCCTCCTTTTCCCTTCCGAGTTCCACAAAATGCCATCTCACTTCTCCCCAATCAAATCTATAGACTTTTACTTCTTTTAGTTGATTTGAACTCTTCATGTACATTAAACGATCCATGACATATGCAATCGTTGTACCATTTGACTCGAGGAGGAGTCTCCTAGGATGACAACTCCATGGCAATTTAGCATCCACGAAAATCGTAGGCACTAGATTTCCCTTATACACAAGTGACACCAAATTTGGAGCATCAACAATATCCAACTTAGGAGATGTTTCCGGTTGAGTAACATAAGACAAGTGTTCAAGAGTTGGTGCTTGAATTTTAACGAGCTGGTTTCCACCTTTCCAAATTAAAACCGACTTGATCTTTTGGAGATTATTCAGTAGCTCAATCTTTTTCAACCCGTAACAATTATCAAAGATGAAACTGACAATAAACGGACAACTACTAAGTAGAGTCTGAAGCATGTTTTCATCTAAAACTACGTCAGATAGAGTAAGCTTTCTCAACGAATTGCACTTCACCACACCACTAGATAATGAAACATGCTTCAAATTACTACCACTTAGAACCAATTCTCTTAAAGATTTTGATGCAAAGATTTTGAAAATAGGCAAGGGGTACGATGTATGGCTAGGAACACCAAAGACAATATGTTTTACACTGTTCTGAAGTGCAATGTCAAGCCATTTATCAAACATAGGGAAAACTAAACGCAAATAACTAAAGTCTGATAATTCAAACTTTTCAATAGGGATTTTTTCATCCCGATATCTCTCCATGATATTATCCACTATTTTCATATTGTTGCGATACTTAACTGTGAATTCCAAATTGGGAAGAGTCGAACATGCTTGCAACCATGTTTTCGAGAGAATACTCAATCGAGTTGCTTCTGTTAAACTAAGGTAAGAAAGTATTTTATGAATGAGACATTCAGGCAATAGGTCAGCCATGGTAGGGAGAAGTTGCAACAATACAAATTAGAATAACATATACACAAACCCTAATTATATAAGGAATGGTTTTTGAAAAAAAAAAAAAAGGATGGTAACTTTTTTAAAAGATTTTTTTTCTATCCATAAACAAAAATACCATAAAAGAAATACCAAATCTTTCTCTCACTGTACGTATTCAAAATTATTCTAACTAATATTTTTATCTCTACGACACGAGTGTATATTATTTGTTTTAATATTAGTTCTCACACGCATGCATGTGTATATATTTTGTGACAGAGTCAGACCAGGGGCGGCTCAACAGATCTCGTGGCCTAAGGCAAAATCATATTAAGAGGCCCTTAAATTTATTTTATAAAATTTATACACTAACAAGAAAATTTATTTTCTACACAATAGATTAATTATTTAAGACAAAAAATAACAAATTTCACACAAAAAAAAAAAGGAAGAAGAGTAAAAAAAATAAAGTGATGGATTATCGATGTTAAGCTTCAAACCTCAAATTGAAATTTTAATTTGGCTATAATCAAATAAGAAAAAAGAAAAAAACCACTACATCAAAAATGATCTTTAGCGGCAATTAATTAACGACAATAGCTCAATTGCCGCTAAATATGTATTTTTAGCGGCAATTAACACTCTTTGTATATGTCCCTAA
>NW_006239308.1:62514-86590 GCF_000226075.1 Solanum tuberosum | reverse complement strand
TTTCATGTTCTTACTCTAATGGCGGTGGTGGGTTTAGATCGATTCACTGGCACGGGTAATCTAGATGACTGGATCTTTCGGGCCGAATGATACTTCGCTTACCTTGGCTTCCCGGAGAATGACTGGCTACCTCTTCCTTTCCTCTATCTCGATGGTGAAGCACTTGACTGGTTCCATTGGATGTATCGCAACAAATAATTTTAGGATTGGAAGCATTTTAAGGAAAAGTTATCTTTGTGCTTTCGAGCATGAACCACCCTTGAGTTTGCTGTTGCACATACGCAAATCACGACTATTCTTACTTTGCTACAGAAGGTGCATGACAGTTTTTCAGTTATGTCTAAGCAACTTGACAACACCCATATCTCAAATTCTAGTATTTCCAATATCACGGGCTTGTCACCAACAATAGTTCAAGAGGTTGCAATAGAAGATGCAATTGACAGTGCTACTACGAGGGTTAGCGAAGAGATCGCCTCTGCTTTGGGTGATGGACAATCAAGCATTGCAAATAATTTTGAGGTACATCCTGAGACGTTTGACACTTTGATCGACATAAACCTCCTTTTTGCTTGGACAACTTTTGTCATGGGAGATCCATGCAGACCAGGTGTTTGATGAAAGTTCTCACCAACTTGAAGGCTCAAGTCCATGAATTTGACATGGCTTTGGACTTGGTAGCGGATAATTTAGTGGGGTTGCAAATTCCTTTGCAGGCCACGACATCTGTTGAGCCGCCCCTGGTCGAGGAAGGTGAATGTCTCGAAACTAAAACAGACATAGTGTTTGATGGAAGTCTCCAGCGAAATGAGTTCGACCTACAATGCCAATTTGCAAATTTGCAGCTTGTTGTGACAGACAAAAAAAATTTCTCATGAGATTTTGAGTTCTGATTTTGATGAACCAATATGAGTTGATGGATACGTCTCCCTTATCCCTCATGATAACGTTGCTGCGATTGCTGAGTTTTTTCCATTCGTATTCAATCAGTCGTCATTGGCCGATTTTGGGGACCTAGCAATGTGTGAGAGTGTGACAGATGGCTTACCCACTTGTCATTGGTTTGACACTGGGCAGCATGTTTCTCCGTTTATTCCATTCGTGTTCAGGCTTACGAAGTATGGCCATCATGTATCTGCAACAGAATTTGATAAGAATGGTTATCGTCCTATTATTGGGGCTCAAGGTAGCAGCATCCTAATTTTTGCCATTAGGTGCTCAAGTTACTATAGCAGCGGGGATAACTCAAAAATAGCTTGGGAAGGGGCTTCTCACAATTGGTTTCTCAAGATGTCGCGCTACATCCTAGCTATGGAATCAGGCAATTCAAAGATGAACCAACTATTCGACGCAATGTCGGATAAAGCTTGCAAGGTATTCAATGTTATGTCCACATCGTTACTGGTTAGGGTGCTCGCCGAAACACCCAAAGAAACAAATACTATTCAGCAATTTCACTTTAAAGACAGAGAATGTTTACTGATTTCTTTTGGTGGTCAAGAATCTATAGTGTCGGCTGCACATTCCACACACGCCCTACCAAGGAGGTATTTTGATGTCAACTCTCTTTATAGTGTCTTGTCTAGACAGAAAATTGATTTGGTGGCATCTAACAACATATATGTTGACATAATTCTCATGAAGTCCACAATACTTGATGATGTTTCAAAGAGAGAAATACAATCGAATGATGTGAGGAATGATGTTAAACATGTAAAATTTAATGAGGGAATAAGACATGATGAAAGTCTCTTTCCAGTCGATCCCGGTGAGAATCTGTTCATGGTTAAACTTGGTGGAATGGTGAAGGTTAATTGTGTATGGGATCCAGGAATCAGTTCCAAAATTATGCACCGAAATGGTCTTATGGAAACCATTGGCACACACCTATTGCTGGAATTTATTGTTACTATTTCTCTACTTCTTAATTACTTTTATGATGCTCACTTGAAAGGTAATACTCAATCTACAAAAAGGAGGTAGATGACAGCAAAAGGACTCTCTGTATTTCCTTATTTTTGGCTGAGTTTGTCACAGGACAATGGATGGCAAGTTTTAGTTGATGTATGTGCGTTGGGAGCTAAGAACATGCCTACGTTGAGTGTAAAACCTTCATCCCAAATAGAACCACTTGGTGCATGGGGTGATAAAAATTTAACTGTTGAAGGGATAATGGAGCATCAAAATGTGTCAACAGACCAATGTGCATATTGGTGTTTGAGAATGATATATATTTCTACTGATGAGATCTCATATTGGGCTGATACTATTGTTTGTCCAATGAACAATATTAATTGCATGCGTGCTTTCAAGTGCATCTCTGTTACAGGTATGGAGACTTGTAAATTGGTTCAAGGTTGTTCAACCTATTGAGTTACATATATAGAAATCACTCTTCACAAGACTAGATGAAAGCTAAACACCATAAAATGTTGAAGATCTAAAACACACACTGAAGAAAAAGTTTAACATTTTCAATATGGTTAACTAAACTACAACATTTTTAAAGTTTGCGCATAAGCAGAGGAGCACCATACTGAGGATGAATAGACACTACTGCAACTGGAGCATGTGTATATGATGGTGAGAGTTCAAAGGAGAACTTTTGTAGTATCATTGTTATTGCCATCTTTGCTTCCATCATTGCAAAGTTTTGTCCAATGCAAATTCGGGGTCCCCAACCAAATGGAATAAACGAGACTTGTCCATTTGTTGCCTTTGACACTCCTTCACTGAATCTTTCAGGTTTGAATTCCTTCGCGTCTTCACCCCATAATTCCTTGTTATAATGTACTAAGATTGCGGGTATAACGAGTAGTACTTCAGCTGGCAGACTCAGCTCACCCAATTTGACTTCATCTTTGTTCCTTCTACCATATATCGGTGCTGGGGGGAACAACCTTAACGTCTCGTACAAGATCATTGTCACCTAAGGAAAACAAACATGTATTGCATAAGTTGACAGTAGAATTATTTCACTTATGAGAAATTCTGAAAACTACTTACAATTTTGAGACGACTTAGTCCTTCAAAATCTGGTTTTTCATTTCCGAATACATTCAAAACCTCCTCTCTTGCACGTACTTGCCACTCTGGATGTAGGCATAGTAATATCGTTGTCCATACGAGCAACACTGAAGTGGTATCTTGTCCAGCAAAATAGAATAACTTGCACTCTTCAATCACTTCTATTGTTGTCAATCCGAAATCTTTGCTTCCGTGTTGTTCAATTTCTTTCGTATTGGATTCAAGTAATATGCCTAATAAATCTTCATTATTAGTCTCCCCTGCTTGCATCGCCATCAATCTTTTGTCAATGATACGCCTAATTGTCGTTTGAATTTCCTTTTCGATTTCCAGCATTCTTTTCTTCTTCTTACTAGGCAAGAACCTTATAACAAAAATCCAAGTAAATTCTCTATGCTATGAAGTAGAAATTTGATCAAATACTTTAAAATTGTACGTACCTCGATCCTGGTATATAAATCGAAAAAACTTGTTCCATTACATACTCAGCTTGTTCTTTCTGAAGTTCAAATACTATTCTCCCTTCTTCATAGCTACTCCCAAATGCAGTTCGAGAAATGACTTCACCGGTCATTAGTTGAAAGTGTGGCCATACATCGAGCTCGACTGATGTTTCCTTTGGAACAGCCTCCTCCCATTTGCTTAGCATTTCACTACAACTCTGATAAAATGCTGGAACCATATGCTGTTATGTAGACGGGTTAATTTCACTCATGATCACTAAGGTCAGTCTATTTACGAGCTATACACAAAAACAAAAATTATAATAGTATATATAACCTTTAGTTTCTCAAAATGGAAGGCGGGATTGATGATTTTTCTATATTTAGCCCATTTCTGTTCCTCAAGGGTAACGAGACCTCGAACCAATAACTTCGCGAATGGATTAGAATGCTTATTCTTGTTTTGCATGATCACACATTTAAACATGATATCAGATCAGGAAAAGATCCTGATGGATTCATGTCTTATATAAAAAAAAATATGTGATTGGTCCATGAAAAGAATATGATTATGCAGACATGATATCAGATTAGGCAAGGAAGAAAAATAAGTAATGAAAAAAAAAATTAAAAACTAGATTGTTGTAGTTACCATTTTGTTGATGGAGTCACAGAAAAAAGGGATGAGCCTTTGAGGACTGAGGTACATCATCAGAGAAATTGATAGGCTTAGATTTGGCTTCATTGAGTTTATTTGTGAGCTCTTTCAAATCTCCATAATTATATTTTTGACCGTCATAATTGACAACAAAGAGGTTTGTCCCAATTGGTCAAATTTGTGGAGGAGCTTCGTCCTATACTCATATACAAACATTTATGCCTTTGGTTTTTTATAGACACTTTTTTCTTTTGAATTTTCTATTGAGCGACCAGTTGGTTCACCAGACCCCAACCTAGCATCACACTTTCTAGGGACAAAAGTATGGAACTCCTCCCAAAATTACATTATTCGAGCCAGCACATAATTCACTATGTGTTCTTAAGAAATTTAATCCACTCAATGTACCCGAGGTTGTGGATTATTGCCTCCCAGGATAAAATGGATATACCTATTAAAAAAGTAGTGGTACCTCACACTTCAATAACTTCAGCAAACTCAAAAGTCAGCAACGAAATCATCATACATATTAAAGAAGTAGAGATACCTCACACTTTAGCAACAAAATCATACCTATTAAAGAAGTAGTGGTACCTCACACTTTAATAATTTCAGCGAACTCAAAAGACAGCAACGAAATCACACAATGACTCTACTTTAAGGAGAAAATTCCAACGAAGTACTTGGTTTGTAAGAAAATACGTGTATGCAGAAGAAGGAAAAAAATTGATAGGATGGTGCGGTGTGAACTCACATGTTCAGAATAGGCATGTCGATGCCGAGGCCGAGCGAGCAACGATGATGCGAGGGCACCCTCTCCTTAGCCCTTTAAGGGCTAAAGGAAGTTGTGAACGACTTGTGATGTCTAGATATGCATTTTCAAAATTAAAGTGATTCACTATCTATTGAGACCAAGTTAAAGATAATTTATATGTATTATGCCTTTCTATTATATCAACGACAAGATGGGGTATGTATTTGATGAATTTTCCACAACTAATAAAGGTGTTTGTTCCAATTGGTCAAATTTGTGGACTTTTATAGGATGATTGATTGACAAAATATAGACTAGTGCGTGTACGAGGGGCAAGACTTTTCCATGATTTTGAATTTCTTACCTTGTTTTTTTTCCCTCGTAAACACGAAAATTCAATAAGTTGTGAAAACTATCGGACTTTCATCAATTCTTATACAATCTTACCAAACGAGCAAACCAAAGTTCATAAATAAGATATCGAAATATCCTAAGGCGTAATATTAATAAATCACATATCTCCATATTCTTTTAATAAATAAATGTTTGTGATTATAAATTGCAAATACACATAATTTTATAAAGATTCACTAGTCAATAATAGTAGTGCCTAGTTATTTTTTAATATTATCCCTTCACATGGCACGGACAATCTCTCCATGCTGAGAATGAATTTTTTTTTGAATAATTTAAAATGGTTGGTCTTTTTTCTTTTACAAAATATAAATTCATGGGTCAAGTTTTACATTTTTTAAAAAATAAATAAATTGAAAGCACTATTTGGAATCCCAAAATCATGCTTTTTGAAGAATTTGGGATTTGATTTCAAATCATGATCCCAAATTGCATCTTCAAATGTTGATTTGAAATCATGACTACATATCTCACAAGTTATGCTCTGCACCCTAAAAGAACTTATGTCCCACTAAACATAAACTCGACTGCGAAGGAAAAAAAAACAAATAAAAATCAACCCATTTGAAAAAAAAATGCAATTAAAGGAACTATTGTCCTCCACCAAAATGTTAAACATACAAGGAAAAATAGGAGATTTGAAATGGAGCACAAACCATATCAGAAGCTAAAAAACTTTGATAACATCAACCAAACTACTGCAGTTAATGTTTAAATTCAAAACATGACTTCTGCGATCTCGCAACAATTTAGTATATTGATCATTTAAATGATGCATGTAGATCAACGTACAACACCAATGTCGTAAAATATCATCTTAAAGTTTGCGCATAAGCAGAGGAGCGCCATACTGAGGATGAATAGTCACTATTGCAAATGGAGCATGTGTATATGATGGTGAGAGTTCAAAGGAGAACTTTTGTAGTATCATTGCTATCGCCATTTTTGCTTCCATCATTGCAAAGTTTTGTCCGATGCAAACACGCGGTCCCCAACTAAATGGGATAAACGAGACTTGTCCTTTTGTTGCCTTTGACACTCCTTCACTGAATCTTTCTGGTTTGAATTCCTTTGCGTCTTCACCCCATATCTCCTTATCATAATGTACTAGGATTGCGGGTATAATGAGTTGCACTCCAGCTGGTAGATTTAGCTCCCCCAATTTCACTTTCTCTTCAGTCCTTCTACCAGATGATGGCAATGGAGGGAATAGCCTTAACGTCTCGTACAAGATCATCGTTACCTAAAATAAAACACTATAAGTCAAATTCAACACATAAAAATGGTTTCCAACACTTAATGTATATTAACTAATCTCAATTAGTTAAGCCAATCAGGCTCCAAGTCCACTTCTTGTCTCGACAGTCCTATCGAATAACTATATTGAGGACATAAAACGTACTCATTAAAAGATTGGAAGAAAAGAACTTGCGAAAAGTACTTACAATTTTCAAGCGATTTAGTCCTTCTAAATCTGGTTTATTATTTCCAAAGACGTGCAACACCTCCTCTCTGGCACGTACTTGCCACTCTGGATGTAAGCAGAGCAAAATCATTGTCCATACGAGTAACACTGAAGTGGTCTCTTGTCCAGCAAAATAGAATAGTTTGCACTCGTCTACCACGTCTGATATAGTCATTCCAAAATCTTTTCTACCATGAAGTTCAATTTCTTTCATATTGGATTCAAGTAATATGCCCAATAAGTCATCTTTACTAGTCTCCCCTCCTTCGATTGCTCTCAATCTTTTGTCAATGATACGCCTAATTGTCGTTTGTATTTCCTTTTCAATTTTCAGCATTCTTCTGTTCATTTTAGTAGGCAAGAACCTATATAAACAAAGTTATTCAAATTACAAGAAAAGTCTTTCAGTAGAAAAATTGTTAAGGATCAGATTTTTCATATTTAATTACAGAGAGATTTTGCAAGCACAAAAGAAAGTGTCGAACGTGGAAATGTGATGTACATAAATTGTTGTACCTTGATCCTGGTATATGAATTGAACATGCTATTCTGATTACATACTCAGCTTGTTCGTTCTGAAGTTCAAATACTGTTCTTCCTTCTTCATAGCTACTCCCAAATGATGTACGACATATGACTTCACTGGACATTATTTGAAGGTCTGGCCATACATCGAGTTCTAATGATGTTCCCTTTGGAACAATTTCCTCCCATTTGCTTAGCATTTCACTACAACTCACATAAAATGCTGGCAGCATATGCTGTAAATGTAAAAACAAGCAAGTGCTTGTTATAATTCCCTTCTAAGTTTCTTTAACAAAGAACGTTTCTTTCTATATAATATATCCTACATGGAATGTTTAGACCACAAGATTCAAATGATATTATATTATACACATCTTTAGCTTAAGACCACAACATAAAATATAACGGAAGGAGTAATAAAGTAGAACCTTTAACTTCTCAACATGGAACACGGGATTGATGATTTTTCTGTGTTTGGCCCATTTGTCTCCATCAATGATTGATAGACCATCAGCCAATAACTTGGTCATTGGATTGGCATGACGCTGCATTACATACACATAATTCTTTGTGAAAATCTCTTTTACATGTTCAGGATCTGTGATCAACACTGTTGGATATGGGCCTAGCCACACAAAAGAACTTTTACCTGCGAGTAATCTGTTTCCGATTAGAAAAAAGAAGAAGGCATAATACATAAACAAACACTCAAATTTGATTTCAGTTGACAAATAAGCACTCCAACTTTGAGGTTCAAATCTAGACACCTCAACTTAGTCTCAACTAGCAACTAAACGCTTCAATTCGTCTCCACTGTGTCTTATAGACACCCAACGCTAGTGTAACACATAAATATTACACGTGTCTAAATGATCATCACATAATAGAGACAAGTTGAAGTGTTTAGATGTGCATACTCAAAGTTGCAGTGTTTACTTTCCAACTGAATCAATAAAAGAAACATATACCATTTTTGTTGATGGAGTTGAGGAAAAAGGGATGAGTCTTTGAGCTATATCATCAGATAAATTGATAGGCTTAGACTTTGCTTCAACTATACTTTTTGTGAATTCATTCAAATCTCCATAGAGTAACTTATATGGATTTCCTTTTAGACCTCTTTGCCTTAAGATATTCTCCAATTTTTTTGGCCTAAACCATGCCCAATTCAACACTCTCCATGTATATACCAACAAAATTGAAACACTAATTGTTGATAATTATGTTGGACAAAATCTCCATCAAATTATCTTTGTAGCTGTTTATTGTTACATAGAAAAAAGAGGGGAAAATAGCTAATTGGCAGAACAAACAGGAATGAAAACAACACTCATTGGCAGACAATAGAATAACTAAAAAACGTCATAAATAAGGTGTTTAGATATACTAAGAACTCGGCGACCATCAGTAATAATACAAACTTCCCAAAAATATCCCTTTTTTTGAAATAGAAAGGACGAGAAAAGTCGAGAAAACTGGTACCTTTTTTAATGCAGCGAAATGGGGACGGCAAATGAGCTGAGCAACGATCTTTCAACCACAAAATCGAATTACGGACAGCAAACGAGAAAACCAGGCGGTAACTCGAACTCGAGTAAACTTAGGGGAGCAACGACGAACAAACTAGAAGAGATGAAGCCCTGAAAATTAACTCTTTTCTCCTCTTTCGGATATATTTTGTATGGATTTTTATAACCACTTGCTTAAGCTATTCTATATGCCTTAGTTTAGAAAATTTTCAACTCAAAAAATCTGCCCACTTTTCTCACCCAAAAAAAAAATCCCCCTATGACTAAAAACAGAGGAAATATTTATAGAAGAGGTTCAAGCTCTAGGATGTCATTTGGGCGGGATTTTTGAGTTGAAAAAGGTGTATTTTGAAATTTGAACGAAGCGTTCTTGGGTGGATATAACCTTTGTTGACTAATCCTTCAAAAATAATTAGTTTGCAGAAATCAGTCTGTGGGTCTATTTTCTAGGATTAGTGGGTTTATGTTTTACTTAGTCAATGAAATTATATTCTTATTGTAGTGGACCATGTTTACCACTTTTTCATGTTTTCCATTATTTGTGTGTTGCTTTATTTTAGCTTTAGTAGTTAATTGTAAGCCTATAAAAGGGCAATAGGAGTTTTGGTTTTTAAGCAAGAAAGTTTTGCAGTAAAAGAAACCTTCTGTCTCTCAAACTCTTTCATTTATTTTTGCCTTTTTCATCCAACAAATCTGGTATCAGAGCCAGTTTTAAGAGTAACGACATATAAAAATTTTGCCCCAGAAATAACAAACCAGAGAAACAATGGCAGCAAACTCTAACAGTAACTCCCAACATCTTCCAATTTTCAAAGGGATGAATTATCATTTTTGGAGTCTTAAGATGAAGACTCTCTTCAAGTCTCAAGAGTTGTGGGACTTGGTGGAGAGTGAATTTGCAGATCCGGATGAAGGCCACGCACAACGGCTACGGGAGAATCGCAAGAAAGACTCGAAGTTGCTGTTCCTGATTCAACAAGCCCTTCATGATGATATCTTTCCGCAAATTTCAGCAGCAGAGACTTCTCACGAAGCTTGGGAAATTCTGCAACAAGAGTATATGGGAGATAAGAAGGTAATTGCTGTAAAATTACAAACTTTGCGTCGTGATTTTGAAACTTTACTTATGAAAAGTAATGAATCTGTTCAAGATTATATGTCTAGAGTTTCTTCCATTGTTAATCTCATGAAGTCATATGGGGAGAATATTAGTGATGAAATTGTTGTGCCAAAGGTGTTGAGATCTTTAACAAAAAAATTTGAGCATGTGGTTGCTGCTATTGAAGAATCCAAGGATTTATCTGATTATTCATTTGATGAATTAATGGGTTCTTTATTAACTCATGAAGATGGGATAAACAAGTCTCATGAGAAAATTGAAGAAAAAGCATTCCAGGTGAAAGAGGAGTCGTCTGACAGAGGTAGAGGTAGAGAAAGAGGCAGATTTCGTGGCCGAGGTCGAGGCCGCGGTAGAGGCAGAAGTCAATTCAATTGACACTCGACATCCCAAGAGTGACTTTCAGTGCCAGTATTGCAAGAAGTCTGGTCATACTGAAACATATTGTTGGACTAAGCAAAAGGACGAGCAGAATCAAGCAAATTTCTCTGAGAACACAGAGAATGAAAGTAAGCTCTTCATGGCTCATTCTATAAGATTGCATAAGAATTGATTTGTTTTATTTTTTTTATATATATAGTTTTCATAATTTGTGGGATTTTCTATTAAGAAAAACATACAACTAATGAAATCAAAATTTCAATTCAATCTGATTTTAAATCATGTCCAAATAAAATCTTAATCTGCTCAGGTTTTAGCCCATTCATCGTTATCAAGAATTTAATGGATAAATAAGAATTCTCTGTCTTTAATTTGAGATCTCAAAGTTTGACATAGATTGCAATATGGATGTATATTAATTGAAGCTCTAATATAAATATCGAACGTCGATGAGAAATTAATGAAAAATTTTTACCCCTCCTGTTATGCCTGTTTAGTAAGTATTTTTTTTTCATAATTCTGTCCTGTCTCTGGTCCTGTCCAACCAATAGGACAAACCCTGCCTTACATTATCCCAATTATGTCTTTATTTTATTATTTCATTTGTCCTAGTTTCCATCCTATCTTTGTTATTTTTCAACCTTTTTCAATATATTTTATATACAACTTGTGTACTAATGATCTGAAAATACTAAACTAAAGATAGGGCATCTACGTAATATATACTATTTAGTTAAAAAGATAAATATATTGTTTAAATGGCTCGTTTACTTATAAAAACAAAACAAAAGTAGTTGTGTGATTGTGATTTGTGACCTCTCTTGATTCCATCAAAATATGTTAGTACTAGTTTAGAGACCCAAATTGAATAATAAGGTTATGGCCCAAAGAAAATAAAAAGAACTTAACGTGGCATACTACATAGATAAACAACTATCTTGAAATACTTTAATTTTGAAAATGTACATCTAGACACCTCAACTCATTACCTGTGTGTCTAGTGGACATTCGACGCTAACGTGACACATAAATTTTGATGGTATCTAGATATGCATCGTCAAACTTGGGAGTGTTAAATTTCAACTGACGCCAGATTAAGATGTCTATTTATGTCTCAAACTATCAAGTATGTTTCATGGTATATAGAGGTTAAGACACAAATGAAGAGGTAAGTATATACAGGCCAAAGAAAATAAGAAAGTACAGAACACTTTAGAAACATAGCAGTAGTTTATTTTGGTTGATTCTTACATATGGACAAACCAAAATGAACATAGACGTGCAATAGAAATATATATATATATGTTCTACACAACTTTAAGAAGAAACTTCTGCTCCACCAAGAGGCCAAATGAGGCTCATCAGAGAAGACCTATGAATAGTTGACCAATAAATTTTGATAATGTCAACATACAACACCAATGGTGTAAAATATCATATTAGAGTTTGCGCATAAGCAGAGGAGCACCATACTGAGGATGAATAGTCACTACTGCAAATGGAGCATGTGTATATGATGGAGAGAGTTCAAAGGAGAACCTTTGTAGTATCATTGCTATTGCCATTTTGCTTCCATCATCGCAAAGTTTTGTGCAATGCAAATTCGAGGCCCCCCTCCAAATGGGATTAAACGAGAATTGTCCTTTGGTTGCTTTTGACACTCCTTCACTAAATCTTTCTGGTTTGAATTCCTTTGCGTCTTCACCCCATATTTCCTTATCATAATGTACTAAGATTGTAGGTACTATGAGTATCACTCCAGCTGGTAGATTTAGCCCTCCCAATTTCACTTCTTGTTTATTCGTTCTACCAAATGTTGGTAATGGGGGGAATAGCCTTAACGTCTCATACAAGATCATGGTCACCTGTGAAAAAGTATTGCATAAGTTGGCAGAAGAATTAGGGGTGTTTGCTAAAAGCTTTGACAAACTTATAAGTATTTCTTGGCAGAAAACTAATGAACACTTCTTTACCAAACAATCAACTTTTATACTTCTATCCAAACATGTAATTGTCTATTTATAAAATGGGCTCTTGGTTCACTTTTTATCAACTTCGGGGATCCTATGATATCACTATATTGAGGACACAAAACATACTATCGAAAAGAACTTGTGAACAGTACTTACTATTTTCAAGCGACCCAGTCCTTCCAAATCTGGTTTATCATTTCCAAATACCTGCAACACCTCCTCTCTGGCATGTACTTGCCACTCTGGATGTAGGCACAACAAAATCATTGTCCAGACGAGCAACACTGAAGTGGTCTCTTGTCCAGCAAAATAGAATAACTTGCACTCTTCAACCACTTCAATTGTTGTCATACCGAAATCTTTGCTTCCGTGTTGTTCAATTTCTCTCATATTGGATTCAAGTAATATGCCTAATAAGTCATCTTTACTAGTCTCCCCTCCTTCCATTGCCCTCAATCTTTTGTCAATGATACGCCTAATTGTTGTTTGAATTTCCTTTTCAATTTCCAGCATTCTTTTGTTTCTTTTTGTAGGCAAGAACCTATACAAACAAATTCAAAATCAAACAAGAACAGTCTTTTAGCAGAAAGGCAGAGTACAGCTTCTGTTGTATCGTACTTATGTAACGACAAAGAAAGGTAAACGTCGAAATATGATAAATAAATTATTGTACCTAGATCCAGGTATATAAATTGAACGTGCTACTTCCATTACATGCTCAGCTTGTTCCTTCTGAAGTTCAAATACTATTCTTCCTTCTTCATAGCTACTCCCAAATGCTGTGCGAGAAATGACTTCGCTGGCCATCATTTGAAGGTCTGGCCATACATCGATCTCGGTTGATGATCCCTTTGGAACAATCTCCTCCCATTTGCTTATCATTTCACTACAACACACGTAAAATGCTGGCAGCATATGCTGTACAAAACAAATGAAAAAACCAGCAGTACTTGTTATAAACGGATAACTTCAATAAAAACAAAAAAAGAAGTATTAACCTTTAACTTCTCGACATGGAAGGTAGGATTGATGATTTTTCTGTGTTTGGCCCATTTGTCGTCCTCAAGGCTTACAAGACCTTCAGCCAATAACTTGGTGAATGGATTGGGATGAGTTTGCTTTAGATACACATAATTCTTTGTGAAAATCTCCTTTACATGTTCAGGATTCGTGATCAACACGATTGGGTAGGGGCCTAGCCAGATGAAAGAACTTTTTCCTGCGAGTAACGCTAGCTTAATAGAGGATGAAACAAATGAAAGAAACAGAGAAGGACATTTTTACTAGACTATCTTCTTTATGTTACTAATGATTTTAATGGTACCTAATGTTATTATGCATCTCTTTTAGAGGAATTATATGCAATCTGAATGGAAAAGAATAAAATCATCAGGAAATAACTGTAAAACCAAGCTATCGACTCAATTAGGCATTTTTTCGACAACAAAATCACTAATGAAAGTAAACATGAAATAAGCCTTTCACAACTTAATCAAACAGTTCATTCAGACATTTTAACAAACAGGTAATAGGCATTTCAAAAATTAAATCAAACAGTTTATTCAGGCATTTTACCAAAGGATAAGGGTCTGAAAAATACCCCAACTAGGGAGGTAATAGATCCTTATGAAAGTTTAGTATCGCAACAGCAAATCCGATCAAAATTGGGGTATTTTTCAGACCCTTATCCCTTTACCAAACAAGTAATAGGCATTTCACAAATTAGTTAAATACTCCCGTTGTCCCTAATTACTTGTTCACTTTTGAATTGACACACCTATTAAAAAAATAATTAATGACATAGTAAGTTTACCATTTTACTTCTATTAATTATGAAGTGGATGAAAAGTTCTACATTTTTCAAAATAATTAGTGATTTAATTGAGGGTATAATAGGTAAAAAGAATTTGTTCTTTCTTGATTTGTCAAAATGGACGAGTAATTAGGAATAACTATAAAAGGAAAACTGGACAAGTAATTAGGGATAGAGGGAGTAGGTTAAAAATAGTTTTTCATAATAATTTATTTTCTGACAAAATTTTCTACTCAAATGTCACGTGTCATCATTTAATTCGTCGCGTCACCACGAGTGTATTACATATGTTTTATACTTTTGACTGATTATAAAAAAAAATGTCAAACAAGTATCAATTTTAAGTCGTAGAAGTGTTCAATAGATACAAAGTGACGAATTAAATATAGATACTGACACGTGGATAACGACACCTCACTGATAATTACAATATATATATATTGGGTTACAGCTGTGTGTGTTAGACAAGCTCATCTCAATATCTACCCAAAGTCTTGATTAATATCAATCTGATATATACTTTTTACATAATCGTGAAGATAAGATTTTTTGTCACTATACTCAAAAAAAAGAAAAATAATTGACCTAAAATCAGGACCACATAAAAGAACAAAAGTAAATTAAACAAAAAAAAAAAAAAGACAACTAACTTCCCTTCTTTAATTACTTCCTCCACCCAATCAAATATGACTCACTTTTTTTTAGTCAGTTAAAAAAAAAAAAAAAAACTCTATATTTATTGTTACATAAATATCTATGACCTATTTTAAATAATCAATTTAATTTTTTTTTTCTTAAACTCCGTATCAAATTAAATAACATCACATAAATTAGAACAGAGCGGAGGAAGAGAAAACATACCATTTTTGTTGATGGAGTTCAGGAAAAAAGGGATGAGTCTTTGAGCTATATCATCAGAGAAATTGATAGGCTTAGACTTTGCTTCTACTATACTTTTTGTTAACTCATTCAAATCTCCATAGAGTAGCTTATATGGATTTCCTTTTAGACCTCTTTGCCTTAAGCAATTTTCCAATTTTTTTGGCCCAAACCATGCCCAATTCAACACTTTCCATGTATAGAACAACAAAATTGCAACACTAATTGTTGCTATAATTATGTTGTAAGAAATCTCCATTGATCTCATATATGATAAAAACTCCATTGAAAGAGGTTCTCTTACTTGCTTTCTCTTTACTAACTACACTATATAATATAAAAATGATTAATAGTTCTTTGCTATTATAAATTTATAATAAATGGGGTGGGCCCGGACGATGCAAGCCAAGTCTTTAGTCGACAAAATCGCTTTATTCCTAATCAGTATCCCGGTTCGGTTTTTAACTATTATCGATTTTTGATTTTTAAATATGCTAAATTGATAATCAAATTAATAAGATATTTGTTATTGGTTTTTGATTTTTCACCAGTTCGATTTTCGATTTAACCAATAAGAAAATATTTTCAAAAACAAATATATGACTTGTCCAATAACTTGACGCTATACACGCATACATCAAAACAAGCAAATCAGACTAAATTACAATAATAAAGACTAAAGTAATACTAAAACCTAAAGGAAAATGCAGAGGTTAGGGTTAATTAGTGTTAATTGTGTAAGGTCTTTATAGTTATAGTATAATATAGTGATTATATTAATATTTATGAGTTACTAAAAATTAAAATAGTAAATTATTATATTCTTAATGGGTTACCGGTTAACCCAGTAACTCAATATTAAAAAATCAATATCGAACCGATAACCGAATATTTTTTTTTATAAAACCATTAAATAACTGTTAACACAATAACTCAATAATAATAAATCAATAACATTTTTTTTGTTCGATTTATCGATCAGTTCAATTTTTACACAACCATATATACAAATAGTAAAACGTTCAATTGAACCTATAAAATTCAGCTTCTTACAAAACAACTGGCCAGGTTCATTTGTCCCCAAAACTAGAGCCTCTGCAGAAGTAAAGGAGCACCAAACTTAGGCTGCAAAGCTACAATACAATGTGGAACATGTGTATAAGATGGAGAGAGCTCAAACACGAACCGTTGTAGAATCAAAGCTACAGCCATTTTAGCTTCTAGCATCGCGAAGTTATGTCCAATGCATATTCGTGGTCCTGCTCCAAATGGAAAAAATATCATTTGTCCCTTTGTCGCCTTTAAAACACCTTCCTTGAATCTCTCTGGCTTGAACTCCTCTGCATCTTCGCCCCATATTTCCTTGTCGTGATGCAATAAGATCGTTGGTATAAATAGCAATGATCCATTTGGTAGATACAAATTTCCTAATTTAGTTTCTTCATTAGTCCTCCTGATACGAGTTGCTAGTGGTGGATAAAGTCTTAAGGACTCGTACAAAATCATCGTTACCTGAAAAATACATTTCAAATACTTATGTCTAGCTTCACCATTGTTTCTATGGATATATTAAATCTTAAACACATTTAACGAAATTTATGAATTCCCTGCTATCTCTATACATATGTAAGTTAGTCCCAAATCCCAATTGATATAAATAATGGATCTTATCCTTACGGACTAAATCCAGGATCTAGAGTCAGTTAGTCCAAGCTAAGAGTGATCACATAATATGCACGCATATCAAATTTTTTACTAAATCCAGGATCTAGAGTCAGTTAGTCTGAATCGAGAGAGTGATCACATAATATGTATCCAGGATCTAGAGTCAGTTAGTTCGAATTGAGAGTGATCACATAATATGTATGCATATCAATTTTTCTCATCATATCATATTATATTAAAAGTGGGAAGGTTTTGAGTTCAAAGTTGAATTACTAAAATGCCCTTCACTAATTTTTTAAATTAGAAAATGCTAAACAATTTTCTATTTTTTGTTGAGCTTTAATTATTGATCCTTTTTGTTTCTCCAGTTAAACTCATTCCAACAACACTTAATGCTTCACACTAAATTCAATACTTAAAGACCGAAGATGGACAATCATAATCTCCTTGATTACAATCCAAAAACGTTTCTAATCATATTTTTTTTAGTTATTGTTGATCAATGTTTATATAATTTTCTCCCACAACCTTTTCATATTCTTTACATTACAAAACTCTATAAAGGTATACAATAAGTTTTCTTTCTCCCATCTTCTAGTCATTTTCATTTTGCTAGAGATTTTTTTTTCCAGGTATATCTTTTTTTTTTTATATATATATATATATATGTATGTGTGGTTTAAGCCTCAATCTTAGTATGTTTAGCGGTATAGTGCTTGATATGAAAAAAGAATGATTATCTTTAAATTAGAACTATTTATCCCAATTTCTTAAGTTAATCTTTTGGTTCGTATAATTAATTTGCATCTTATGGAAACAAAGATCAAATAGAGTGGTCAAAAGATATTCGAAAATATTAACCACCGAGAATAATGTTCTTTAGTTTTTTTTCTTTTTTCATTTAAAGAATAGTACTGTATATTAAAAAAGAAGAATGCAATTCATATAAGCACAAAAAAAAAATGAAAAATATTCTTTTATATTTGTGATTTCAGCAATAACTAGAATTAAATTTATTTCTTCTTCATGTCTTTGCTACTTTCGTCAAAGACTTTTACATGTATTTATTATTTTTTCGAGTAGAAATTCATTGTAAACTGAGTTGTTTGATCTGTAGCTATTCATCGACATATCCATATCATTAGAGACTAAATCAGAATTAAAATTGTTAATTTCTGCATTTCTTATTTTATAATTGAACTTTATAAATATTTTTTTTTTTAAAATAAAAATAATAAGGAATAAAAGTGCAAAGCACGTTCCAGTCTTCCAGATACTAGTATATGTAAAAGAGAGAAGTTAGTTCATTAGTTGAACCTACAGAACAAGTCCTAAATATATCATGTGTCAATGTATGAGTTGTGTTGAAAGAACTTGCGATTTTCAATCGACTTAACTCATCAAAAGCTGGTTGATCACTTCCAAAGGCTTGCAAAACTTCCTCTCTGGCTTTTGCCTGCCAATCTTGATGTCTAGATAACAAAATCTAGTAATGTACCTAATAAGTCATCACCAAACTCCTGCCCTGCCTCTTTTGCCTTTAATCTGTTGTCAATGAGACGCCTTATTGATTCTTGAACTTCTTTTTCAGTTTCTTTCATTTTCTTGTTGCTTTTGGTGGGCAAAAATCTACATGTTAAAAGATTTAGTAAGTTGAGAAAAAGTCTAGAGGTGCAAAATCAAGCAGAGGTCGATTCAGAATTTAAACTTTACGAGTTCAACCTTACACTGAATTCATATGAATCCATAGCTAAAAGGTTACATACACCTCAAAGATCAATCTATTATTTGGCAACTCGTCCAAGTTTAAACAAGTTGGACCATACAACAACAACATACCCATTGACACCCCACAAAGTGATCCTCAGGAGGGTAGAGTGTATACAGACCTTACCTCAACCCGCTCATTTGTCACCTCTATTAACAATAGTTGAATTGGTGCTCGATGTAGATAACTCTAAACGAGTAAGAATAATGCAGATCCATAACTTTAGTCGTAATTACGTACCTTGATCCTGGGATATAAATGGAATTGAACTGTTTCATAATAATCTCAGCTTGTTCTTTTTGAAGTTCAAATATTCTTCTTCCTTCTTCATAGCTACTACCAAATGCTGTACGCGAAATCATATCACTTGTTAATTTTTGAAATTGAGGCCAAATTTCCAACTCTTTTGATCCTTCATCTGGGACAATTTGTGCCCATTCTTTTAGCATCTCAACACAGCTTAAGGAAAAAGCTGGCAACATAAGCTACTTGCAAAACAAAAGAAAAAATGTATCTCATTAGTTATATAAGCGGATACAAGATTTTAATTCTATCGATTCATTACTCGAGTTCTGACAACTTAATCCATGAAAAAATGTATCCCATTAGTTATATAAGCGGATACAAGATTTTAATTCTATCGATTCATTACTCGAGTTCTAACAACTTAATCAATCACTTTGTTTATGTTATAGGTTCATAATTCGATATTTTCAACTATTTCAGCTGGTACTACACAGATAAATTCAGGCGTAGACTAAAAGTTACGAGTTCAAATGAAGTACATCTTCCCCTGCATATGCTTGTACCAAAATATGTCTTTTAGCTTTATGGCATATGTGTTGCTTGCATCGTGACAAGAGCCAGATTCGAGACTTGAACTTGATGGTTCGACTTATAAGATTCTTAGAACTAAAGTTGTTGTGCTTTTAAAATATTTATGCTTTGCGTGAAAAATGTTGAGTTCAGATGAATCTTCTATCCAAGTGTTGTATCCACCCCTGGTTGTGAGTGGAGTGTGATGTACTTAGGAGGAAGTGGTTTTAGACCATTTAGGGGAGTTTTAAACACGCGGGTTTCATATCATGAATGTACAAAAGACACGTGTCTGACATTCATTGATTTGATGTAAATACTTAGTCAGCTCAGTTATTACCAAAAACAAAATGTGTGTAGACAATATAAGGTAGAGTAGAACCTTCAACTTCTCCATATGGAAAGCTGGTTTTAAGATCTTCCTATGTTTTACCCATTTATCTTCTTCATAGTTTGCTATGCCTCTAGCCAACAAATTGGCCACTGGATTGCTGTGGTGAGGCTTTTGATAAACATAATTCTTAGCAAATATCTCTCTAATTTGTTCACTTTCCATTATTAGTATCATTGGTTTTGGCCCAAACCATACAAAACAATTTTTCCCTGCATATAAACACAATCCTTTTGAGTCCACAAGATTCTATTCACAACTTAAAGCCAGGATTTTCATTAGCATGTTCAAAATATGAAGAAGTAAACACATGAAGAAGTAGAAGGGGTTCAGAAAAATAATTTTAACCATGTATAAATAGTGTAATTTTCCAAACCCCGTGAATCCTTACTAGCTCCGCCCCTGGTTGATTGGACAATGAGTTTGAGAAAGAAAGAAAGAGTTTTGAAACTTGTGGTCTAAAATAAGTCATACACATTTGTGTGACTACAAATCAATATCATTAAGATCATAAGACCGAAAACTTGAAGTTAAAATTGTCTCTAAATAAAGAAGTACGACATTGTTTTTCGAGGCAGATTTAAAAGAAAAGTATATATGACACATAAATTGGGAGAGTAGTATAAGCTATGAGTTCAACCGACATTAGTTTTGACTCAAATCCTATATACGTGCTAAGAAATCAACTAAATGTTGGAGAAATTGTTTTAGAGAGGTTCTCTGTGTCGAGACATAGATTTTGATGGAGGAGATTATGGAGAGGAGAAGCAAACTGTTGAAGATTATATGAAAAAGGTGGACAAATTTATTTTGTCAGAAATTCAGGCCAGGGGGGCAGATTTATTGGGTATTATTTGCCCTGAATTACTTACCATAAATAGGTTTTCATTTTAGGAAAAGGTTTAGTATTGGCTAGCTTTTTTTTTGTAGGAAAAGGTTTAAGATTGGCTAGTCCTTTTCTTGTAGGAAAAGGTTTAAGACTCTATAAATAGAGACTTGTTCCTTCTAACTTAATCATCATTCACAATGTAGTCTTAAGGGTTTTGAGAGTTTTTGGTTAGGGGGAGAATTTTGTGGGACACAAGTTTGATACGTTATCACTTGTGTGAACCTCCCATGTATTCCGAGTGAATTGGTTGAGGTTATTTCTCTCTATATTTTGTACTCTCGTGTTTATATAGTGGATTGATTCATTCTCCTTTGTGGATGTAGGTCGATTTGACCGAACCACGTTAAATCTTTATGTCTTTTGGTATATTTCTCGTTTTGTCTTCTTACTCATGGTCTTTCGATGTTTGCTTTGCTAGCTTCCGCATTACACCTAATTATTTCGGTCCTAACACTAAATACATACACATTAAATCTTGAACACAAAAAAACACAATTGTCTAGCGGAATCAATAGCATCTAAACTCATAAAGTTCAAATTCTGAATCTGCTTCTAATTTTAGAAAACTTACCATATTTACTAATGGTTTGAATAAAATAAGGAATGATTCTTGGTGCTATATCATTTGAAAGATTATCAATAGGCTTTGATTGTGCTTCCTTTATGCTCTTAGAGAACTCTTTCAAGTCTCCATGGAGTAGCCTATACGAATTCCCACATAAGCCTTGTTGTCTAAGAAACTTCTCCAATTTTTTTGGCCTAAACCATGCCCAATTCAACACTTTCCATGTATATACCAACAAAATTGCAACACTAATTGTTGCTATAATTATGTTGCTGAGGGTCTCCATTTTTTAATTTTTGGTATCAGAAAGGTTTATGACCTTTTTTTTAAACATATAGTTATAACTCATAAGCCAACAACAAGGGAATCTACATATTTGATGAAATCTAGATACCTTGTATTTTAACGAAAGTAGAGTAAGAATTTGAAGTTTATAGGTTCTGAATTCTAATGTTACTGACTTCTAAATTAATAATTTGTACATATTCAAAGAATTTTAAAGATAATATGAATTTCAATCAAACCTACTGAATTCGGACAAATCTGTAATCCACCTCGGGTTTCAAATACTAGAGACAAAGTTAGAGGATATTTTATGGAGAGAATTGTGAATATTAGAGATAAAAATGGAGACGGAAAGAATAAGACAACCCCAACTATTGTTGTTTCCCATTGACTTAGCTTATTGCCGTTTGGATATGCTACATTATTTGCAAATATTATCGAAATACTATTTGTAAATCAATATTTGTTTTTTTTCCTGCTTCAACTTAGAGCGATAATTTGAAGCTGGAAAACTTGTGTGATCTTTTCACTCACAAAATTTTAATTTTAAATAATATATGAATTTTTCAAATCTCGACGAGAGGGAGTTGCTCAGATGGTAAGCACCCCTTACTTCCAACCCGAAGGTTGCAAGTTCAAGTCACCAAGGGAGCAAAAGGGGTTGAGAGCTCTTAGAGAGGGTAAAAATAATAATTAATAATTTTTTTTAAAAAAAATTCAGATCTCTTATGTCAGCCAAACTTCAATTATACAATTGCTCCCCTCTTTAATTTATTTCCAATTCTCGGCCAACTCACTATAGAAAAATAAGTAATACTAATATTCTCTCCGTCCTTCGTTATTTGTGATATAATAAAATTGTCATTTTATTTATTACTCCTTAAGTGGCGCGTTAAGTCAATATTGGATAAGTAAAGATGGATGGAGTGAGTGTAATGGTTGTTTGTTGAAATACAAAATTTTCTGTATTGACAACATACTTCCTCCTTCTCTTAATTTATGTGATGCGGTTTGACTGGACAAGAGCTTAAGAAATCTGAAAAGACTTTGCAATATTTCAAGACTATCATTAAAATAAATGATTTTAAAAAAAAATAGAAGAGTAGACCTCTATAAAAATTTTATCAAATAAATGGAATCCAACATGAGTAAAATATTAACAATATCCTTAAACATTTGTCAAATATAAAAATCAGTCATTCTTTTTTAAGACAATGTAAAAGAATTAAACAGTGTGTAATATAAATGAGGACAAAGCAAATATTATTTATTCCTTAGAAATAAAAAGTCCAACTTCTGCAAAATTTGAGGACAAAGCAAATATTATTTATTCCTTAGAAATAAAAAGTCCAACTTCTGCAAAATTTGAGGACAAAGCAAATATTATTTATTCCTTAGAAATAAAAAGTCCAACTTCTGCAAAATTTGAGGACAAAGCAAATATTATTTATTCCTTAGAAATAAAAAGTCCAACTTCTGCAAAATTTGAGGACAAAGCAAATATTATTTATTCCTTAGAAATAAAAAGTCCAACTTCTGCAAAATTAGAAGAGAAGCTAATGCATTATTACATCCACCTGTTCAGATCCTTTGTCTTTTATTTTTTGCAAAAAATAGTTTTTTTTGTTTTCTATTTGGGGTTTGGAATCCCGATTAAATCTGAATCGTGCACTGCAGGGCCCATTCAGAGGTGTCGCTTCCAAAACGATTTTATTCAGGGATCGAACCTGAAACCTCTGATTAAGAGTGAAACAGTCGATTACCACTGTACCTGATTAAAAATTACTTTATTTGTCTTATATACGCTAATAACCTTGTTTTTCAACAAATCATTTGAAGCAGTCTCACTTGCGTAAGTTAATAATAAACGATCGCATCATATATTTTAAAAGTACCTAGTAATAAATAAAGTTTGATATTACAGATATATTTAATTTGTTAGATCATAAAATTTATTCACATGTCTAGGGTGTACAAAATCGAATCGAAAATCGAATCAAACCGCGAACCGAGTCAAACCGAATTAAAACCCGACTAATGGTTTGGTTTGGTATTGGGAAAAAAAACCCGACCATGCTTGGGTTGGTTTGATTTTAACTAAAAAAAGTCAACCCCTAGACCAAACCAACCTGACATTATATATATATATATTTTAAAATTTATTTTATAAATAAAGTATTTACTTTGATGTAATTTCTAAGTATTACTTATACGTTTTCATAATTTTTTATCTTTTAACATATTTTTCAATTTTTTTGAAACTTAGAATTTTGAATGGTCCAATAAAGGTTATAGTCCATAGATATTAGTAACTCTAATAAAGCTCAATTCGAAATCAAATCAATACTATGCTAACAAAATAAATTAACTCAATACAAAAAATGACAATAATGTTTAATATTTGTCCTTTAGAAACATTGGTTTAGATATTTAAAATACATAATCTAATTTTATTTGTTCTTTAATGTTTAATCATGCAACTAATACTTATTAGACTTATTTTAGCATGATTTAGTACTTTTGAATTATGATCATTTTCATTATGACTTTGCAATATTTATTTTATATGATGATTTCATTATTATTTTTTATTGAATATTTTAGTGTAATCACTCATCTCATATTTTATGTTATTTTATTAAGAAACACCTTAGATAGTTGTATTTTGATTGGACTAAAGAAATATTTGGAGCACAAGTTAATTATATGTTTGTATGCA
>NW_006239308.1:60135-60735 GCF_000226075.1 Solanum tuberosum | reverse complement strand
TACAATTTTCCTTTTTTTTCTCTCTCTCTTAAATTTTAGTTTTAAATTCAACTATAGGGCCTTGTTAAAAACCTGCGGGTTACGAGCCCACTCTAATTCATTCAAAATCTCATCTACTTATACCTTTTATTTTAGAATTGAAATAAAACTTAAAATTTTTAAGTCCTTTATCCATTAAAATTATTTGTGATTTGTGAGTTTTCTTCAAATTTGTTTAGTTTCTGTTCATTCATCATCATCATCATCGTCATTCCGCATCTTGAACAGGGGCGGCTCAACAGATTTCGTGGCCTAAGGCAAAATCATATTAAGAGGCCCTTAAATTTATTTTATAAAATTTATACACTAACAAGAAAATTTATTTTCTACACAATAGATTAATTATTTAAGACAAAAAATAACAAATTTCACACACAAAAAAAGGAAGAAGAGTAAAAAAAATAAAGTGATGGATTATCGATGTTAAGCTTCAAACCTCAAATTGAAATTTTAATTTGGCTATAATCAAATAAGAAAAAAGAAAAAAACCACTACATCAAAAATGATCTTTAGCGGCAATTAATTAACGACAATAGCTCAATTGCCGCTAAATATGTATTA
>NW_006239308.1:57379-60106 GCF_000226075.1 Solanum tuberosum | reverse complement strand
TGATCAATTTAAATGATATAATTCATTCCATTAAGTAGCACTCATTAATGAATATCTAAAACAAATTATAAAACTTTCATATAATATATTAAATTAAAGTTAATAGTTAAGGTTTTGAGTATGGATAGTAAGAAAAATATATACACCTTCTTATCAAATTTATGATCAATTTAAATGATATAGTTCATTCCATTAAGTAGCACTCATTAATGAATATCTAAAATAAATTATAAAACTTTCATATAATATATTAAATTAAAGTTAATTATTAAGGTTTTGAGTATCGATAGTAATAACAAAAATATATACACCTCCTTATCAAGTTTCTGATCAATTTAAATGATATAATTCATTCCATTAAGTAGCACTTATTGGTGAATATCTAAAATAAATTATAAAACTTTCATATAATATATTAAATTAAAGTTAATTATTAAGGTTTTGAGTATCGATAGTAATAACAAAAATATATACACCTCCTTATCAAGTTTCTGATCAATTTAAATGATATAATTCATTCCATTAAGTAGCACTTATTGGTGAATATCTAAAATAAATTATAAAACTTTCATATAATATATTAAATTAAAATGAAAAGGAAACTTGTGCATGAATGTTTTCGTGTTCACGCAGTTTAAGAAAAGATTGAAACAAAAAATCATTATGTTATCACATATATAACTTAGTTCCTATATAAAAAGGATAAAATTTAAAATCGGAAGTTAAAACAAAGATATCAAATAATGAGGTGAAAAGATTATGAGATTTTATGAATTTATTGATAAAAAATACTCTCAAAGAAATAATAATAAAAAATATACCATAAAAATTTTATTTATATAAATTATATTAATATATAATAAAATCAATAACAATAATTTAAATAATTTGGGGCCTTCAAATTTTTGAGGCCTAAGGCAATGGCCTCACTGGCCATGCCTTAGAGCCGCCCCTGAGTCAGACTATTATTAATATATAAAAATCATTATATATGTATGCTTTTTTTTTTGGTAATATACACATGATATAAGTTTTTATATCTAAAATATACCATATATTTTATGGCAAAAGTTGAAGTAGTTTTATGTTGAAAAAATTGGTTATTTTATGTCATAATTGATAGCGATGAAGGCGGAGAAGGGAAAAAAACATATTAACGAGCGATGATATATAAAAAACTAAAAAACATTTTCATAACCCCTTCTTTACCACTAAACGTCAATCAGTTTTGATAGGAGGTTAACAAGTTAATATACATATATATTTATTACAGGGTCTATGGAAAACCTATGTATTCGTAGACTCTACTTTATTAAGTTTTTGCTACTTCCATGCCAATTGAAACAGTGCTTCATGTCCAATTTGATCCATATATAGCCCTATAGTTAAATCGGAACAAGTCGTAGAGGACGTAATTTGCCTACTATAAGACCACTTTTCTCCTCCGCATCCAAATCATCGTCGCCTTCAACAACCCAATCAAATGAATTCAACAACGAACCCAACATTATGGGAACTGTCCTCATAGCCAAAGATATGGCAGGACACATTCTTCGACCAACACCAAAAGGAATAAGCTTAAAATCATCTTGACCACGAATATCCATAACATTAGAACCCCAAAACCTTTCAGGCTTAAATACCAAAGGATCCTCCCAAATAGTAGGGTCACGACCAATTGACCATATATTTATTATCACTTGTGAACCCTTTGGGACAAAGTAGCCACAAAGTTCAAATTCTTGCTCGGCCTTGCGAGACAAAAGAGGAACAGGCGGGTGAATCCGCAATGTCTCTTTCAAAATGCAATGCATATAAGGAAGCCGAACGAGATCAGCTTCCTTTATTACCTCTTTCTTGCCAACAACTTGTGCGAGTTCCGCTTTAGCCTTTTTCATTGCGTGTGGATTTTTCATCAGCTCTAGCATTGCCCATTCTAATGTAGCGGAACTCGAATCAGTTCCCGCAATGAAAAGATCCTGCAGTATATGTGTAGATGTAGCCACTCAAAAACAGAAAATATGCTGAAGAAATATTCAAAAACGTAATGATCTCTCTGTTTCAATTTTATATATGATGTAGTTAGACTTGGATGTATAGAACATGAAATTTTAATTGAATAAAGAAAAGAAATTTTTTGAAACGCTAAGGGCTAAGTGATCTAACTTCATATATTCTAGATAAGAAATCTAAATGGAAGGAATGAAAAAACATCTAAATTAAAAGGGACCATATTGCTTATTGGTGCTTTTTTTCCCTTTAGCGTCAAAACTTGGATCACTTAGCTATATAAATACGTATATCAAGTTTACTTTGTTATGTTTATCAAAATCACTGCTTATTTTTAGTTGACTTTTTTCACAATAAAATGTTATGAATCCAATGAAGATAAAATGGAGATAAGGTTATTAAATAGTTGTCAAATGTGACTTCTTTTTGGGACCCAACTATAATTGGATATATGGATAGAATAGGGTGATGGATGACGTAAGAGGGAAGGACCACCCCGTGCTTTCGAGACTTAAAAAATGGGGGAAACTATATAAATTGGACCAATCAAGTAAAGTATTTGGCCAAATTGGACCTAATCCAATATATTTATCCTGATTGGATCTACGGTCCAAACTATTTACCTGACTGCTCCTTGTTCAATTCAAGGAACCACTACTTCTTATCCTTAATACCATCAGATATATATATATATATACATATATATATATATATATA
>NW_006239308.1:31554-56873 GCF_000226075.1 Solanum tuberosum | reverse complement strand
TGGGTGCCCTGATTGGACCCACAACATAAATTATTTACTGATTGCCCTTTTATTTTATTCATTAAATCACTGTTGATACCATCAGAGTATATTTATACTCTAATAGTATATATACTTTGATGATATCAAACAATAATTAAAAAATCTTTTCATCGAAATATTGCATGTTCCTTCTTGATGTAGACTCTAATGGTATGAAGGAGTAACTGAGTAGTGTTTTCACTAAAGCACTACCTCTCCTTCTTGATGTATACTCTAATGGTATCAAAGAGTAACTGAGTAATGTTTTCACTAAAGCACTACCTCTTCCTCTTTAATATCAGATGGTATTGAACACTAAATGCACATTAGTAGTTAAACACATAGAGTATGAAACTAAGGAGTAACAACTTGTAAATAGTTTTAATTTGCTTATTAGGATACAACGTTCTTTTCCCAAAAAAGAAAGAGGATTGGGACATATGAAGTCAAACATACTCCTTCTATTTTAAAATAAGTGAATTATTAAGTCATTTTTCATAATTCAAAATAAGTGAATTGTTCAAAGTTTAAGAGAGTTGTTGGAATTCATGTTTACCATTTTTGCTCCTCATTAATTTCGAGAGAGTTAATTGCTTTTTAGAATTTTACTTTGAAGTATTTATCTTTTTTTTGAAGAATAGTTTCCGAATATCTAAAAGGGTAAAAAGTAAAAAGTGATGTTCATTTTATTGTCCTAAGTTTTTTCTCTTGACGAGTAAGTAATGTCCTGATTTTTTTAAAAAAAATTACTAGTTCAAACCATTTAATTAGCAATAAACTAAAACTGGAATAGTTTAGACGATGCATGCATGAATTAATTACCAGACGAAGGTGTTCGATTTGATTTCTATCCATAGCAATGTTGCCATTGCCATCGTTTTCTTCACTCATATTTAGCAAAATATCCAAAACGTCTTTGATTTTCTGGTTCTTTTTCCTTTGCTCCAACCTTTCATCAATAAAATCCCCAAAAATCCGAAACATTTTAGCAAAACCAGCGCAAGTGCTTCGATTAATCCCTTGAGGATCGATCCATTTCAGCACAGGGAAGTAATCCACCATGTTAAACTTTCCGATCTGGAACGTAATACTCCGGATCACATCCTTAAATTTCTTCGCCGATTTCTCAGTCAAATCCACTAAATCCGTGGAAAAAATTGTATTCGATAAAACATTAATCGCGATATCAGAAGCAACTATACCAAAATCCACGGCATCACCAGTTTGGCTACATCGATGACAGTAAGCAATAAGCTCTGAGATCTTCGTAGATCGGATATTCTGGTTCGCGTCGAGCTTGTTTGCAGAGAAGATACACGAATTCAATATCGTCCGGAGACTTTTCCGGCGACTGCTGTCGATCGGTAGCCATACGATGGAGAATTTATGGTGGTTATGAGCTTCGACTGCATCTTTGGGTGTTTTACTAGAAAAGGCGGAATCGTGTTTTTTGACGGCTTCTTTAGCCACGGCTGATGAAGATATAACGACGGTGGGTAATCGGCCCAATTTGAGGCTTATTATTGGGCCGTATTTGTTAGCAAGCCGCTCCATCGACTTATGGGGCGGAGCACCGAATATGTTGCGGAGATTTCCGATTAAAGGTAGAGGGATTGGTCCTGGTGGAAGTTTCTTCTTATTGCGACCATGGATCGAAGTCCATGCAAGTAATAATAATCCACATGTAATGCCTATGTAATTCATATCAATTGACATCATATCATAAAAAAAATACCTTGATGTGCTCAGAAATGCTTTGTGTACTTTATATATATAGAGAGATGTTTTTTTGCACTTGACGACTTTTTTTTTTCTAGTAGACACTCCAATATATATAAACATGTATAAACACTCGAAAAATGCAATATGACAATTAAAAATAGAGTGAGAGAGAGAGTAGGTTTTAAACAAATTACGCTTCTTAATTAGGTAGACTAGGGATCAAAACTTGCATAAGCCTTGTAGTGTGTAAAAATATTTAGTCCCTAAACTAGTTTCGAATCGGGTTAATTAGATGATTCTTTTTAATTGAATTTGAATTTATTCAATTAAAAATAAAAAATAAAAAAGTAAAAGGTTATTAACCATCAAATTTGGATTTGGATTGGGTGAGGTAAGGTCAGTTTGTTTAATTGAATTTGTATTATTAGATATTTAAAAAATTACCTACTTCAAGTTAAATTTTTCGGTATGTGATTTTTATGGTAGTAGGTATAAAGCTTTGTGATTTTTATGTTAGAAAATGTAGTTAAATAACTTTGATGAATGATAAAAAAAATAATTATAATTATGTGTTGCTGTTGTAGTTAGAGTTCGAAGCCAAAAGGGTCATTTTTTTCCTTCAGAAAATAAAAATGGCACATTAAAAATTTTTTTAACCAAAAGGACAAAATCGCGATGGAGCGATTTTCTGACAAAAATTGACATTGTTCCATTAAAAGAAATAAAAATCGCTGCTAAGGCAGCGATATTTTCAAACAAAATAATTTCATTATTTCTTTAAAATCGCTGCAAGGGTAAAGATTTAATTTTAATTTTTTTTTCATTAAAATCGCTGAAAGGGTAAAGATTTTTTTTTTAAAAAGAAGCTTTTTATGAAAATCGCTGCCTTCAGTTTTAATTTTTATTAAATTCGTGCAAGGGTAAATTAATTTCTTAAACAAAATATAGCAACGATTTTAAAGAAAAAAAGAAAAATTATTTTTGAGAAAATCGTTGCGTTTCGCAGTGATTTTTATTTCTTTTAACGGAACGGCAGAGCAAAATCGCTCCGATTTTGCCCTTTTGGTTAAAATTATTTTTGATGTGCCGTTTTTGTTTTTTGAAGAAATTTTTTTGTCCTTTTTGACTCCGGACTCGTTGTAGTTAGTATCTTGTATATTTGATCCTTACTTCCCAATTCCCTTTCTAAAGTTCCCCACAAACTTTCAAAACATTTGTCGAATGATAGATAATATCAAGCCTAAACTTGACATCAACCATGTCATATGGAGTAAACCTAACCAAGCCTAACCATGGAGAATTCAAGCTTAATATTGACGATTTCTCTAAAGATAATCCTGAAATTAGTGCCCGTGGTGGAGGTATTCTAAGAAATCGTATGGGCCATATATATGATCATGACTTTATTCACAATATATTTTGATCATTTTCTTCTAATAACTTGTCTGAGGCTCGGGCTATCAAGAAGATTGGATGGAGATGGAGTATTGATCACAATTTCAATGCTCTTGCTATACAATTTGACTCCTTGATCAACAGAACCACAACTATAGCTTGGAGCTTTAAGGAGGAAATTAATGGCATCCATAATATGATTTCTGAGAAACTTCATATGCATATGCTTTTATTTTGCAATATAACAACCGGCTCTACTTTATTACATAAGTTTTCACCAATATATAGTCCTATTACCTATAGTGAAATTGGGACAAGTCGTAGAGGACGTAATTTGCCTAATATAAGGCCACTTTTCTCTTCCGCATCCAAATCATCGTCTCCTTCAGCTACCCAATCAAATGAATTCAACAACGAACCTAACATAGTGGTAAGGGTCCTCATAGCTAAAGATGTCGCAGGACACATTCTTCTACCAACACCAAAGGGAATGAGCTTAAAATCATCTTGACCACGAATATCCATATTATTCAAACCCCAAAACCTTTCAGGTTTAAACACCAAAGGATCCTCCCAAATAACAGGGTCCCGACCAATTGACCATATGTTCACTATCACTTGTGAACCCTTTGAGACAAAGTAGCCACAAAGTTCAAAGTCTTGCTCTGCCTTGCGAGACAAAAGAGGAACAGGCGGATGTATCCGCAAGGTCTCTTTCAAAATGCAGTGCAAATAAGGAAGCCGAACAAGATCAGCTTCCTTTATCTCCTTTTTATTGCCAACAACTTGCGCCAGTTCCGCTTTAGCCTTTTCCATTGCGTGTGGGTTCTTCATCAGCTCTAGCATTGCCCATTCTAACGTAATGGAACTTGAATCAGTTCCTGCAATAAAAAGATCCTGTAGTATATGTGTAGATTATATTAATTTTCGACTTGAATGACTTTTTGGAAAAAATATTAAAAATATGTTTACCAGAAAAAGGTGTTCGATTTGATTTCTATCCATTGCAGTCTTATTATTATTGACATCTTTTTCTTCGCTCATATTTAACAAAATATCCAAAACGTCTTCGGTTTTCTTCTGCAACTTGTTTTCCCTTTGCTTCAATCTTTCCTCAATAAAACCCCGAAAAATTTGAAACATTTTATCAACACTGTCACAATTGCTTCTTTTTATCCCTTGAGGATCGATCGATTTCAGCACAGGGAAGTAATCCACCATGTTAAACTTTCCGATCTGGTACGTAACGCTCCGGATCACATCCTTGAATTTCTTCTCCGATTTCTCACACAAATCCACAAAATCAGCGGAGAAAATCGCATTCGATAAAACATTTATCGCGATATCAGAAGCGGCTAAACCAAAATCCACGGCCTCACCGGTTTGGCTGCACCGATGACAGTAAGCAATAAGCTCTGAGATCTTCGTGGACCGGAGATTCTGGTTCGCATCGAGCTTCTTCGTCGAGAAAATACACGAATTCACTACTGCCCGGAGATTTTTCCGGCGAATGCTGTCGACCGGTAGCCATACGACGGAGAGTTTATGGTGGTTATGGGCTTCGACTGCATCTTTGGGTGTTTTACTGGAAAAGGCTGAGTCGTGTTTTTTGACGGCTTCTTTAACCACGGCTGATGAAGATATAACTACGGTGGGTAATCGGCTCAATTTGAGGCTCATTATTGGGCCGTATTTGTTAGCAAGCCGTTCTATCGACTTATGGGGTGGAGCACCGAATAAGTTGTGGAGATTTCCGATTAAAGGTAGAGGCATTGGTCCTGGTGGAAGTTTCTTCTTGTTTCGACCATGGATCAAATTCCATGCAAGTAATAATCCACAAATAATGCCTATGTAGTACATGTGGATCGTCATAAAAAAATATAGCTCAAGGTGCTCAGAAATGCTCTGTGTACTTTATATATTTTGACATTCAAATTTTAGCTCCGCCACTGAAAGTATCTTTTTTTTCCTATTAGATACTCCAGTATATATAAATATGTACCTATTAAACATTTCGTGCCATATAACATAGAAAATGATATGTACTTTAATAGGCACGCACTTAATTTGTTAACATTGGAGTGTCTAATACGAGAAAAAAAGAGAGTCTATTGTTTATTTATTCAACATATTACTAGGCCTTCCTAACATGTAAGATAGTAAACAAATCACGTTTCTTAATTAGGTAGACTAGGGATCAAAACTTGGATAGGCTAGTAGTGTGTAAGAATATTTATATTCGATTAAAAATAAAAAATAAAAAATAAAAGTAAAAGAGTATTAACCATCACTTTTGGATTTGGATTTGGATTTGGATTTGGTCAGGTAAGGTCAGTTTGTTTAATTGAATTTGACTTATTAGATATTTAAAAAATGACCTATTGGAAGTAAAAAATTTTGTGGTATATGTGATTCTTATGTTTGTAAAGGAGCAAAGCTTGTGATTTTTATGTTAGAAAATATAGTTAAATAACATCGATCAAAAAAATTATAATTAATGTGATCATGTATGAAATTTTATATTGTTGTTGTAGTTAGTATCTTGCATATTTGTGTTCGAAGAAGAAGAGCAAAACAAACGAAGCATGCTCAAAAGTAAACCAACCCTTTGGACTGCTACAAAAAACACATCATAATAATAAAGACATTTTTCGTACACATAAATCTTTGAACTCCAATATGCATTGTGATTTTAAGACTCATAAATTCCTTGTCATGTAACAGAGAATAACTATCAGACACCATTGATTGATATGAGATACACGTGCACCAGGACTCGGTGTTTAGTTGATATATGAAAAGAAAATAGACTATTATTACAATCAAAGGCAGCTAAGCTATGCAAAATATTGTAACAAACCAAAAGAGGAGAAAACAGAACAGGAAGTATAACTTATAGTCATCACTCAGAAATTCGCGGGCTAGCTCACTCTCACACACTTTTTTCAGTATCTTACAGACTATACATGGTCATAACACTCCATTGTGATGAACAATGCCACATGAAAATATGTTTAATATGGTGAAAAAATCAATCAATCGAAAAAAGAAATAAATCGAAAACATAACACAAATATCTTGTTGAGTCTGTTCAATAATGTGTGGCTGCTGTGCAACATATGCAAGTGGTGAAGAAAGATGGTCTAGGCTTGCGTTTTCCGCTCCCTTTTGGTGAAGTTAGACAAGTTTCCTTTTCTTGTGATGCATGAAAGTCCTCTCTTTTTGTAACAGCAACATGATTCTGTTGTGTTTCAGATGTCACCTTCAGATCGCCGTTTTCTCCTTTGTTTGACAAGCCTAAAAGAGGAGTACTGGAAATGTCTGAATCACTTCTTTCTACTCGAATAGTCTTTTCTTCGGCTGTCACTGCCTCGTAGTCTAGTGAGTTTCGGTTGTATCCAGTTCTCGTGATTGAGTTTGAGAATTTTGCATTGGAGCCAACTGATAAACTTCTTGTAGGAGTCTTTTCAGGACAGAGAAGTGGAGTTTGATCTGATTCTGAAGATCTTCTGTGAACACCAAAATCGAAGCTTGGAGACTTTCGAAGCTCATTTCCATTGCTTGATTTCTCTGGGATCATTTCGAGACTTAACCTTCCAATACTCTCTGGTGCTTTGGAAGGAGTTTCATATTGAAAATTTGGCACCTTTTGATCAAAAGCACATTTTTCATTGGAAAAAGCTAATGCTTCAAGACTTGTCTGAACATTCTGTGCATTTACTGTCTCTTTTTCTGATATATTGAGTTCAAAAACACCAGAGTCCTCAGTGACAATAAATTCACAGTTATCATGTTCTGTCAAGTCTGCGTTGCGTTCTTTCTGATCTTCAACAGACTCAAACCCCTGCACTCTTCCATCTCCATATGCTATATTGATGCCATTTTCCGGTTTTGATGGCCCCAAATGCAATATGCACTCCTCCCTTATTTCCTCTCTACTAGGCTTCTCAACTTCAACCTTTTCTTTTTCAAGAAAACCATTTTCTTCTGTAGTTGTTACAATGAATTTGGTAGGGAGTACTCCAATTTCAGGCACCATTTCAAATGTTTCTTCAAAATTCACATGTTGTTCTTCTGGTGGCGCGTGATCATGATAAAGAATATCAGGTTGAACATTTATGTCGCCCCTCGTCTTATCCTCCTCAATTGAGTAATCCATGACACTATCAGTGTTAGTGTTGTTTCCTGATAGTTTTTCCTCTGTAATCTCTATGGGATGTGATTCGACTGAAGGAGCTGAATTGTCATTCTGCATTTCATGCACTTCCTGCATAAATGACTCAGTTCCCTTCGGATCACATTTATTTACCACGTTTTCTGATTCACTTGATGTCAATTCAGTCTCTGGTGTATGAATCATGGATTTGTCTTGTGGCTCAACAACTGATGCAAATGAACTCGATGGAGTAATCCGTGGACTATCTGCCAACAGTGAGCCTGTAGCATCACTTGGACTGGACTCCACTTTAGGAGTTTCATCCAAATCAACCTGATTTTCTGCACTCGTATTCTCATGTTTCTCCTCATTTGATATATCTCCTGTGGCATCCAGTTCTCCCACCAAGCATTCATCTTGTTGAGTGATAACGTTTTGATCATTGCCATCAGCAACAATAGTCTTATCAGCAAGTGAAATTTCAGAGCTGATCAACTGAGTTTTATCCTGATTCTGTCCTGATCTTCCCTTCTCTGGAGTTTCTTGTTCCTCACTTGGCGATGAATTGAAGTGTTCTTCTACTGTATCAGTAGCAACACTCGAGGATTCAACTGGATCGAACTTCAACACTTCATCATTTGATAAACTTCCTTCTGCCTCACCTGATATAAGCTTTTACCAATTAGAAAGAAACTCAAAAAGGTTTCATTTCTTTCTTACTTATCTATTGATGTCTACATGACTATTCCATTATCAAAACATAAGTTACAATCATAAACTTAACGCCTGCTTGCTATTATACAAGCAGCTTGAATATAGAGACCAGTATAATTAGGTCTACGATGACAAAACGATTCTGACCTTTCTTGTTACATGTTTGGTCATGAACTTCATCATTTTCCTCCAGAAGTTGATCAACTTTTTGCCCATATTGAGAAGTATGTGTATCAGTATTAGTGACTTCACTCGATATGTCATTAGCATCTGTTTGAACTTCAGAACATTGATAAAGCTGCTTAATTTGTGTCTCTCCCTTATCTTCATCTGCATAAGAAATTCGATTCAAAAGCCAACTACCATAAAAGCAGATAGTACTAATGAAGAAAAGCTAATTCCAAATCAAGAAAACAGTATCGAAAAAAACCTGTTTTGTCATCTTCAAAGTTCTTAAGCTGAGGTTCTTTATCTGTTGAAGTGTCAAAAGTAGGCAAAGCTGCATCTTTCTCATGATAATCCTTACTTTCACCTTCAGGAGTTATGTTGTTTTCTTCTTTAACACCATCTACATTGCCAGTAGCTTCGCCTCTTTGTTGAACGTCAACTGCAGCATTCTCTGCTCAACATAAATCAATAAACACCTCAAACAAACAGAATCTTGATATTCTAAATGAAAAAGAAACAATCTTGAACTTGAATAAATCATCAAACACATCAAACAAACAGATTCTTGAAACTCTAAAATAACAAAAAGCCAATCTTGAACTGTAATCAATCATCAAACACATCAAACAAACAGAATCTAGAAATTTTAATCGAAAAAGAAACAATCTTGACCTTCAATCAATCATTAAACACATCAAACAAACAGAATCTTGAACTATAGAGTTGTTGTGTTTTACCTTGATTATCTACTGATGAATTTGTGTTCCCCATCTCATTTACCATACTCTAACTAACTAGCCAAATCCTGCAATAAAACAGTGTTTTAATTATACTCTAAGACAAGTCTCAAAGATTATACTATGATTAAAATTAAAAAAATTAGGGGTCCAAAAAACATTAATACCATGATGATGATGACAACAGTGATATTCACATGCTAATAGGTAATATTAGAGAGGGCAGCTTAGACTTTTTTAAACATGCCAGTGTGTTAATAGTTGATTAGTGTGGACTCCTCCATTAATATTTGCTTCAACAATAAGCCTTTAACAAAGATGAGCCACAAAAACAAAAAAATAAAACAAGAAAGCAATTTTTGACTTAAAAAAGGGAACATTTTAACTAAAGAATGTTCTCTTATGGGGACACAAGATGCTTCATTTACTAATTTTTTTAGCCTGTCTTCTTTTTCAAAGTAAAGTTTTTTATTAATTTGCATTTTTATCTTAAATATAGAGTTTGACAATTTAATATTAGTACCTATGCCAAACCAAGTACAAAATTGCATTATGCGGCTTGATGCTTGGGTTTTATGGGACACTAGCTTATTTGTTAGTTAATATTACATCAAAACATCACATTCCTTGTGTTATTAATGTTTTGTTCTGGCATGATCATTAAACATAAACAAAGTAATATATTCATGTAATGATATATGTTATTCTACTGTGTTTCAATTTATTTGTCCTACTTTTCTTTTTAGTCCGTTTCAAAAAGAATGTCTCTGTTCTTTTTTGTCAACTTCCATCTTTCCACATGACATGTTTAAGACCTTAAGATTAAAGAGCATTTAGACACATTTGGCATATCTTTAATTTAAGACCAAAAAATCCAAAAAAACTCTTTACTTTGTTAGTCAAAGTTTGACAATGTGATAAATAAGGTTTTCAAAACATTAGTAAGATCCAAGACAGCTTACATTCCTACATTAAGATGGCAAATCTAAGGTGGATTCTCCGAGTTCAACTGAACATATTGCTTTTGACTAAAAATATGTCTAAATATGTCCAAATAAAAACTAGAACATTTACCTATAATAAGATTACACTCATTCTGAATCCATTTACTCGGAATGATCATATGTCCCTCTCCTTTCTTACAGCACATTGAAGGACCACCATTTTATATTAACAAATAAATAACTTAGAAGTTGATTAAGAGTATGAAATTCATGAATGAAATGATTGATTGGGTCTTTCTTTTTGGCCTAAACAAACTAATTGTGGTGGACTTATTTAAAGGGTGGAGCCAAATAAAGCTTGTTGCTTTGCTAATTAATCTCATCAGCAACTTCTTTATTGGATAAGGAATAATGGTCCATTAATTAAGGTCTAATTTTCAAAGTTTTCTTGGTGTTAAAGCTTTAATCCAATCTAAAGATGGCCAAGTTTAGAATGTTTAGTGCTAAACTCATCATCATTTCCTTTGGAATTTTGGGCTCTTTTTTGGACCATTTAATTCCTTTGATCAATTGTATTACCTTTTAAAAAGATGGTTGGTGGAAGCCTCTTATGTGAATGTCTTTGAAGAATAAAATTATTATTTTTTACAAAAGAATTTAAGATGCATACGATTGAAATTTTAGCCAATTTTAACATGTGTTTCAAGCAAGCATAAATGAAAAAAATAAATTAAAGGGTGTTAAATGAGTTTGTTTGATTTATTATTGTGTTGACAATTGATGATAAAACTTATATTTCAAATTTGAGTTTATTTGGAGTAGATTGACCGTTGAAATTCGAATAGCAAAATTATTACTTATTATTTTGGCAAAAGAATTTCAGATGCACACGACTAATTTTTTTAAGCCAATTTTAACATTTGTTTCAGTCATTATAAGTTATAACTGAACCCATGCATATATACATGAATTTTTTTAAAGGATGTCAGATTTGTTGATGTTTTGTTAAATTGATGATTGAAATTTATTTTTTATGATATATGGAACTTATGTATTAAATTTGAGCTTATTTGAAGCTTAATATGAAAGCTTATTTGTTGAAATTCAAAATAAAAAATAAAAAATGGCATACCCAATAACTCACGCAGGTCCAACAATCAATGGTCCAAGTAAAAAGCACCACGTAGAACACAAAATGTCACGTAGAACGTATGTAATATCTATTTGTTCAACATTATATAAATTTTAGTGTATCTTTATGCAGACCCTAAATTAGATGACATAAATATATTAAATAATTTACTTCCTGACCAACAACCAATGATCCTAGAAGTTTTGTTCCCCTACAAAAGAACACATCTAGAAGTTCTCTTGATTTAGAACAAATAGCAAAACTGCATTTTTAACATTGTCCAGGTCAACCAATGCAGTAGTTTGTCATAAATTACACTTAGATTACAAGAGGAAAACTAAGTACTCTATTTTTTTTGTTGTTCATAACCTTATGAGGGGAACTACTGATTTTTTTAAATTTCCAGCAAACACACTAGCAACAACTAAAGAGACATTTAGTGATAATAATTTTTTCTTTACTGTAAAATATAATTTAGAGGTAGTTAAGTTATTGTTATTGAACTCACAATCGCCAAAGCCTTTAGCGTATTTAATATTTATATAGAATCATGATTACAAATATTCACATTATATTATTGTCGCTAACTAAAATATAACAGTAATTATATTATCATGGAAAAATTACCTAAATACACAACTTATTTTATCATATTCTCTAAAATTCTCTATCATTTGAAAAAAATACAAAAAATCCTACTCTCTCCAAGTCTCGGATATATCACTTTACGCGATATGTCAAGATGTTGAGTGATGTATCCGAAACTGAGACGCAATGTATTGAGACGTTTTGGAATGTATTCGGATTCCACCAAATTTAAGGAATTTTGTGATTTGAAAAAGAGTAAGAATATGATATAATTAGCTTTTAATATTATGAATTTTGTGTAAAACTCTCATATTATTATTATTATTATTATTAGTTATTACTACATAATTATCATAAAATTCTCTATTTGTTATAGTAACATCCAATAGGTCATGTAATTGTCTACTGAGAAACTATGTTGCATTTGCAAAAAAGACTCAACTTTGATGTTGGGCCTTATTCAACATTAATAATGTTACTATATGACGTACGACCAATTCAAAATAAAAATTGACTAGGGTTGACGATGAGTGTGCCTCTTTTTTCTTATCCACAAGACTTCCAAAGTTCTTTGTGTGTTTTATTATAACAGAAAAGTACACCCTTTGTTTTAATTTATTATCAGGTTTTGATTTGATACGGAGTTTTAAAAAATAAAAATATTTTTTGAATTTTATGGTTTTAAACTAAAGATATATGTAGAATGTGTCAATGCTCTTTAATCGTATGATTTGAAACATATCAAATGCAAAGTTAAAATTGAAGAATTGCAAAAATGAAAAACGACATTATTCTTTTTTAAATGGAGAGGATTTTCCAAAGAATGTGTTGTTGTGTCTATCATTTCTCATTTCTTAATAATAAAAGTCGATTGTTTACTTGAACAAAAAGTTTCATATTGATAGTAAAAGTTAGGAGTGTACAAAATCGAACCGAAAACTGAACCAAATCGCAAATCGAGTCAACCTGGAAAAAAAACCCGACTAGTGGTTTGGTTTGACTTGGTTTGGTTTTGAAAAAAAAACCCGACTATATTTGGGTTGGTTTGGTTTTAACTAAAAAAAACCAACCCGAGACCAAACCAACCCGAATTTATATATATAATTTTAAACTTTTATTTTATACATAAAAATATTTACTTTGATATAATTTTTAAATATTTCTTATACTTTTCCATAGTTTTTATCTTTTGATATATTATTTCAAGTTTGAAACTTAGAATTATGAATGGGCCAATAAAGATTATAGTTCACAGATGTTGGTAATTATAATAAAGCTTAAATTAAAATCAAATTAGTACTAATGCAAAAAGAAAATCAATTCAACACTAAGAATGACAATAATATGAATATTTGTTCTTTAGTTTTACATTGGTTTAGACAATTAAAATACATAATCTAATTTTAATTTCTTTAATTTTTAGTCATGTAACTAATACTTATTAAACTTAATTTTAGCATGATTTAGTACTTTTAAATTATGATCATTTTCATTATGACTTGTTAATTTGCAATATTTGTTTTACGCGATTTCATTATTATTATTTTTGTTGGATATTTTAGTGTCATTAATCATATCATATTGTGTTATATTTTTAAGAAACATCTAAGATAGTTGTATTTTGGTAGCACTAAAGAAATATTTGAAGTACAAGTAAATTATATGTTTATATGAATACTTTAGTGGAAAAATCCGAAACAATCAGAAAAATCGAAAAATCCAAGGTTGAAAAACCCGAGTTTTATTGGTTTGGTTTGGTTTATAAATTTAAAAATCCGACACAAATGATTTGGTTTGATATTTGAAAAACCCGAACCAACCCGACTATGTACACCCCTAGTAAAAGTGTACTATCTCAGAAAATTGTATGGTAAGGTTAAAGTATTAATCCTCATCTAAAATTTTCTTTCACATTTACCTCTATATTAGGTCTTTATTTCTTCCCAAAAATCAAAATGCACTCTTAAATACCTAACATTGACAAAGGAAAAATATAGAATATCATAACAAGTAGAATTCCCTTTTATTAAACTTCTTGGAAAAACTTATCAAGGAACTTGAGCGATCCTTTGCAACAAACTTCATATAGGCTTATTGAAAAAAATGAATTGTAAACTAAAACGAGTACTTCCTTTGTCGAGCATTTTTCTTTTTAGTCAGTTTCGAAAAGAATAAAACGTTTCTATATTTAGTAATAATTTAACTTTAAAATGTCTATATATAGTCACACAAACATTTATGACTTGTTTTAAACCATAAGTTTCAAAAGTCAACTTTTCTTTCTTAAATTTCGTGTCAAATCAAATAATATCACATAAATTGAGACAGAGAAAGTTTCAATTATGAGGTAGGCAATCTGACATCATAATAATATCATCATTTGAAACTTAATATCTTACGTAAGGGAGGTTAGAAATTAGAATTATTCAAATTGTTAGAGGACTTTGTCCATCATTTAATGTACTCTTTATATAAGTAGATATACATGAGAATGACATATTCAAAACTATAGACTTAATTTTATAATTTGATCAAAAAATATTTTCACTCAATTAGTTTTCTTAAAAAATGAGATTTATAATCTTAAAAATAGAATAAATTATGTATTATAAATATAAAAATAACACAATAATATAAAAATTATTTATACTGAGGAAAACACATATAAGCTCTTTATTATTGCATCTTAATTTAGAGTTCGAGCCGCAATAAAAAATTACTTGCAACAAGCATTCACACCAAACTAATGCATGCTAATTGCTAGGCATGTGTCTTTCGTATGTACATTTTTTACTTAACTATATAAGATTAAGTGTAATATGTATTTTCACTTTACCTTTTAAATACTAAAATTAATTTTATTAGTTTAATCACCCATTACGGATTAATATTCAAGCAAACTAACTTGAACGGCGAAACAAAATAAAACATAGAACAACGTATCTATAATGCCACTATATATTAAAGCTCCATAGTGAAATTGGGTAACACATGTATGATCTAATCGTTAATGAAATGGATAGTTAAAGTGCATGCAAATTAATTCATACATTAACTTTATTATAAAAAATAAAAAGAAATTTCGTACTTAACAAGAAAGCAAAAATAATAAAATACTGTCGTTGAAAACTTGAAATAAATTCAAATTTTTCAATATTATATTGTTTGTCATTTAATTTTCTGCCTAACCCTAACTGTCCTAGGTTTGTGATAGAAAATAAATGGATTAAATTAGCGGTAACATTTATTAATAAAATACGCGGAGACAAATTGTCGACATTAAAAGAAGCTACATAAGAATGAAATATAATCTCAAGTATTAAGTTAAATATATAGTTGACCATATATAGCTGCTAATTTGTCATTTCTTTATCATCAACTCAGCAGTTTTTTTTAATTTTTAAAAAGAATATTTACTATATATCCATGATAAATTGGTCAATTGAAAAGATTATTAAACGTTTTAGTCTCCATAATTTCATTTAAAAAAGAAGAAGAGATGATCGTGATGTACACACTAACGAAAAATAATAATAATAATAATAATAATAATAATATATTCATGAGGTGTAATCTCACAAATAATATTTTCCTGGAAAATAAATGAAAGTTGTATTTATTTTTCATTGTTCAGTAAAGAAGCATCAAATAATAGTATTATCTCATAAACATTTTATATAATCTAGATAAATATTATAGAATAGGAATGGAAGGGTATGTAGGTGTATGGCCGGGTGGTGCAGCTATTTTCGCTTCTATTGAAAAAAAAGGAAAAATTACTTAAATACACATCTTATTTTACTTAATCTCTAAAATTCCCTACCATTTAAAACTATTTCAAAAATCCTCTTTCGAATACATCACTCTCCTCTCACTGATACATCCCTATCCCCCTCCTGGATACATCCCTCCCCTCTCGGATACATCTATCACTATTATGTGAATGTCTTTCAGGAATAAAATTATTATTCTTTACAAAAGAATTTAAGATGCATACAATTGAAACTTTAGCCAATTTTAACATGTGTTTCCAAGCATAAATGAAAGAAAATTAAAGGGTATTAAATGAGTTTGTTAGATTTATTATTGTTTTGACAATTGATAATGAAACTTATATTTCAAATTTGAGTTTATTTGGAATAGATTGGGTGTTGAAATTCGAATAACAAAATTATTATTATTATGGCAAAAGAATTTCAGATGCACACGACTAAATTTTTTTAGCCAGATTTAACATTTGTTTCAGTCATTATAACTCATGCATTTATACATGAAATTTTTTAAAGGATGTTAGATTTGTTGATGTTTTATCAAATTGATGATTGAAATTTATTTTTTATAATATATGAAACTCACATTTTAAATTTGAGCTTATTTGAAGCTTAATACGAAGCTTATTTGTCGAAATCGCAATATTTACATACATATGCCAATTTTCAACCCAAGTCACAGACGTTAACAACTTCGCCTCTGGGTCAATGCCCAATAACTCATGCAGATCCAACAATTAATGTCCCAAGTAAAGAGCACAACATAGAACACAAAATGTCACGTAGAATGCATGTCCATTTATTTAATTTACACAAATTTTAGTGTCTATTTATGCACACTCAAATTTAGACGATATAGATACTCCTTCTGTCCCTAATTACTTGTCCACTTTTAAATTGACACACTTATTAAGAAAATAATTAATGACATAGTGAGTTTACCATTTTACCCCTATTAATTATTAAGTGGATGAAAAGTTTTACATTTTTCAAAATAATTAGTCATTTAATTAAGGGTATAATAGGTAAAAAGAATTTGTCCTTTCTTGATTTGTCAAAATGGACAAGTAATTAGGGACAACTATAAAAGGAAAAATAGACAAGTAATTAGGGATAGAGAAAGTATTTGTTAAGGCCAAGTAAAATAATTTACTTCCTAACCAACAACCAACCAACGATCCTATAAGTTTTGTTCCCCTACAAAAGTACACATCTAGAAGTTCTCTTGATGTAGATCAAATAGCAAGATTGCATTTTTAACATTGTCCAGGTCAACCAATGCAATTATTGCTCGTCATAAATTACACTTCAGATTACAAAAGGAAAACTAACTACTCCTATATTCTTTTGTTGTATATAACTTATGAGGGAAACTACTGATAATTAAAATTCCCAGCAAACACACTAGCAACAACTTTTTTTTTTTTCTATCCACTAGCAATAACTTAAAAGAGATATTTAGAGATAATATTTTTTTATTATAAAAACATTTAGCGGTAATTGAGTTAATGCCATTAGATTCAGAATCACTAAAGTCTTTAGCACATTTATATAGAATCCTGATAACAAATATTCTTATTATATTATTATTGCTAAATAATTATGCAATGTATCGATCGGATACCTATGTATCGGGACATACACGATGTTGCATGACGTATTCGAAACCGAAACGCAATGTATTGGGACGTTGGGATGTATCCAAAACTGGGACGTGATTTATCATGACGTTTTGGAATGTATCTGGATTCCACCAAATTTCAGGAATTTTTGTGATTTGGAAAAAAGTAAGAATATAATGTAATTAGCTCTTAATATTATCAAATTTATGTAAAATTCTCATATTATTATTGTTACTAAATAATTATCATAAATTCTTTATTTGTTATAGCAGCATCCAATAGGTCATGTAATTGTCTACTGAGAAACTATGTTGCATTTGCAAAAGGACTCGACTTTGATGTTGGGTCTTATTCAATATTAAAATCATGTTACTATATGACATACGACCAATTCAAAATAAAAATTGACTGGGGTTGACGATGAGTGTGCCTCGTTTTTCTTATCCACAAGATTTCCAAAGTTTTTTTTATGTGTGTTTTATTATAATAGGAAGTACACCTTTTGTTTTTAATTTATTTTTCGGGTTTTGATTTGATACAGAGTTAAGAAAATAAAGATAATTTTTGAATTTTATGATTTTAAACTAAAGATATTAGAATGTATCAATACTCTTTAATCGTATGGTCTGAAACATGTCAAATACAAAGTTAGAATTGAAGAATTACAAAAATAAAAAACGACACTATTATTTTTTAAAAGGACTACTAATAGAGGATTTTCCAAAGAATGTGTTGTTGTGTCTATCATTTCTCATTTTAATAATAAAACTCGATTGTTTACTTGAACAAAAAATTCATATTGATAGTGAAAGTGTACTATCTTAGAAAATTGTATCGTAAGGTATAAATCCACGTCAAAATTTTCTTTCACATTTTCCTCTATATATTAAGTCTTCATTTTCTTCCCAAAAATCAAACTGCACTTTTAAATACCTAACATTAACAAGGAAAAGTTAATAATATCATTTAGAATTCCCTTTTATTAAACTTTTTGGAAAGACTTATCAAGGAACTTGAGAGATCCTTTGCAACAAACTTCATATATAGGCATATTGAAAAAATAATAATATATAACCTTAAAAATATAATAGTACTCCCTCTGTCCCCTTTTAGTTGTCATAGTTTCTTTTTTAGAGTCAAATGATAAGAACTTTGACTAACATTTTAAGATGTATTTTTTTTATCATATTGATACGCAAAAAATTGCAATTTATAGTACTTTTGTATAGTTTTTTAATATCTAAATTTTTAGTTTAAAATATCAAATTAATGTAATCTAATTCAATTTAAAAATTAGTTAAATTGACTTTCGAAAAGCGCAACATGTCAACTAAAAGGGAACGGAAGGAGTACTCTCTTTGTCGCACACTTTTCTTTTTAGTTAGTCCAAAATAAAATGATACATTTGTATATTTAGTACTAAGAATTTAACTTTAAAATGTCTATTATAATCACACAAACATTTATGACTTATTTTAAACCACAAGTTTCAAAAGTCAATTTCTATTTCTTAAATTTTATGTCAAATCAAACAATATCACATAGATTGAGACGAAAAAAGTATCAATTATGAGGTAGGCTATCTGACATCATAATAATATTATCATTTAAAATTCAATATCTTGCGTAATAATATTATCAGTTGAAACTCAATATCTTACCACCAAACTAATGCATGCTAGGCATGTGTCTTTCGAATGAAGAGGCGAATTCAGGATTTAAAGAGTCTGGGTGCATTAATAATATCTTAATTTAAGCATTAGCGAATTTTTTAAATTTTTTAATGACGATTAATGGATAATGTCATATTTGACTAGTCATTAATAGCTATTGCATGGTCATGAGTTCAAATCCCACTATTTAGCAATTTTGATGTTATAAATACACACTTAAGTTTGTAATAAAAAGAGTAAAAGATAGGATGTTGACCGGGATCGAACCCAGGTTGCCTCTACCAGCAGACCAAAATAATTTTGTGTTTTTTATGGGTGCACTCTTTATTATATTCTCTGTTTCTATTAGTTTCTTGAGTTATATATGTATATATACATGACTTTTTCCGAAATTAATGGGTGCACGTGCACCCGCCTAGACATGTGGGTCCGCCTCTGTTCGTATGTACATTTTGTACTTAACTATGATCAAGTCTAATATGTATTTTCACTTTACCTTTTAAATACCTGAAATTAATTTTATTAGTTTAATCACCCATTACTGATTAATATTCAAGCAAACTAACTTGAACGGCGAAACAAAAATAAAACATAGAACAACGTAACTATAATGCCACTATAAATTTAAAGCTCCATAGTGAAATTGGGTAACACATGTATGATCTAATCGTTAATGAAATGGATAGTTAAATTGCATGCAAATTAATTCATACATCAACTTTATTATAAAAAAATAAAATGAAATTTCGTACCTAACAAGAAAGCATAAAAAAATAAAATACTATCGTAAATAAATTCAAAATTTTCAATATTATATTGTTTGTCATTTAATTTTCTGCCTAATCCTAACTGTCCTAGGTTTGTGATAGAAAATAAATGGATTAAATTAGCCGTAACATTTATTAATAAAATACACGGAGACAAATTGTCGACATTAAAAGAAGCTGCATAAGAATGAAATATAATCTTAAGTATTAAGTTAAATATATAGTTGGCCATGTATAGCTGCTAATTTGTCATTTCTATATCATCAACTCAGCAGTTTTTTTTTATTTTAAAAAAAGAATATTTACTATATATCCATGATAAATTGGTCAATTGAAAAGATTATTAAACGTTTTAGTCTCCTTAATTTCATTTATAAAAAAAAAGAGATGATCGTGATGTACACACTAACGAAAACTTATAATAATAATAATATATTCATGAGGATATTTAAAAATTAAAGGGTGTTGTGTGTAATCTTGTTCTACTTTGTGAAAGTAGAAAGAATGTTTTCAATAGATCTCGACTCAAATAATAACATATTTTGTGTAATCTCGTAAAATGAGTTATTGTAAAAAGAATGATGTGTATGTAATCTTGTTTTTACGTTGTAAAATTATAAAGGTTGTTTCTAACAGACACTCAACTCAAATAATAGCATATCTAGTGTAATCTCGTAAATGAGATATTCTAAAAAGAGTGATGTGTATGTAATCTTGTTCATACCTTGTGAAAGTAAAAAAGTTGTTTCTAATAGATCCTCGACTCAAATAATAACATATCTAATGTAATCTCGCAAATGCGATATTCTAAAAAGAGTGATGCATGTACGTAATCTTGTCCCCTTTATCTTGTGAAAGTAGAAATTTTTCTAATAGACACTCGACTCAAATAATAACATATCCAATATAATCTTACATATAGGGTATTCTAAAACAAATAGTTAATCGTCGGATAACCACATTAGTGGACATTCTAGGTGCTTTTAAAACCTTCCTAGAATGTTAATAAGAATCTCGAACCCTTTTCAAGTTTTCACTAGATTCCTGTTTTAGTCTTGTGAAAATGAATAGTTTTTTTTTTTTTTCTTGATTTTTTCTTAAAAATTAAGTGGCGACTCTTAAACCAGTCCAAAACATATTTTTAAAATAAAACAATCCCCAAAGTTATGGGAAAAAGGATCAATTGCACCTCCACGCAAACTTAGGAAGACAGCAAGTTCAAGCACCTTTTAGGTTGTTTACATGTGAAAATGTTTTTCACCGAATATATATATATATATATATATATATAAATGAAAGTTGTATTTATTTTTCATTGTTCAGTAAAGAAGCATCAAATAATATTATTATCTCATAAACATTTTATATAATCTAGATAAATATTATAGAATAGAAATGGGAGGGTACGTAGGTGTATAGGCCAGGTGGTGTGGCTATTTTCGCTTCTATTGAAAAAAAGGAAAAATTACTTAAATACATATCTTATTTTACTATAATCTCTAAAATTCCCTACCATTTAAAAATATTTCAAAAATCCCTTTTCGGATACATCATTCTCCTCTCGCTGATATATCCCTATTCCCCTCCTGGATACATCCCTCCCCTCTCGGATACATCTCTCACTATTATGTGAATGTCTTTCAAGAATAAAATTATTATTCTTTACAAAAGAATTTAAGATGCATACAATTGGATTTTTTGCCAATTTTAACATGTGTTTCCATGCATAAATGAAAGAAAATTAAAGGGTATTAAATGAGTTTGTTAGATTTATTATTGTTTTGACAATTGATAATGAAACTTATATTTCAAATTTGAGTTTATTTGGAATAGATTGGGTGTTGAAATTCGAATAACAAAATTATTATTATTTTGGCAAAAGAATTTCAGATGCACACGACTAAATTTTTTTAGCCAAATTTAACATTTGTTTCAGTCATTATTGTTATCTCCTGTATTCATATTAGCAAACCAGAAATAATAAAAGATGAAAAGGAAAACACAAAGAACTATCCGAGTCTACAGAACCCATTGTGTTTCCTTAAGAAATTTAATCCCCTCAAGCACCCGAGGTTGCAGATTAATTCCTCCAAGATAAAACGGATTAACCATTAAAGAAGTAGCGGTACCTCAAATTTCGATAGTTTCAACAAACTCAAAATGACAGCAATGAATCACACACACAGACACAATCGATCAATTTTGTTTTGTAAGAAATGCATTTAAAAGAAGGGAGGAATTCGATGCAGAAAAATGAGAGAAAACCTCTCTATTTATAGTCAACAAAGGGTAAAGGTCACAACCCTTTGGAAAGAAGACAACCTTTCAGAAAGGTCACAACACTTTGGAAAAGGCACAACCTTTCAAATGGTCGCAACCCTTTAGAAAGGACACAACCTTTCATAAAGGTCACAACCCTTCGGCATAGTCACAACTCTTCAGGAGAGTCACAACCCTTCATTTTCTGTTCACACCTTTAAAACCCAACAATCCCCCACATGAATAGGGAATGACTATTGTTAAAACATATGCATGAAAAACTGTAGTGATTCGTAATAAGGATTGATTGCATCTGGATAAGTCGGTTTCCCTTTGAACTTTCTATAGTGAACATATATCGGATATACTCGGTCAATCGGTCGATTTGATATCTTTGAACCGTCGAGCTTTGGTGTATACCTAGACAACATAAGTCACACAATCAACTCTTGAACTATTTTTGGTTCTCATCGTTTTGTTCGTTTCAGCCATGAACACGTCTTGGTTTATAAGTGCGTAGAGAACTGGCCTTACCGAATTCTCTTTGAAGCGGCTTACACTTCACACTTACATAGGTGATTTCTAAATATGTTATACTGTAGATACGCCATTTGATATACCCTGTATCAAACTTAGAAACCATTAAAAAGTCCTGATGCCTTTATCCTTGTTATTGAACATTGTCTTATCATGAGAATGGACCATAAAAAATATTTTGACAATGTTGAACCGTCATCAATGACTTTGTTTGCTCTCCTTGAACCTATATCTTGGGATCTCCAGTCTTCTAGGTAGAGTTACCGCCACAATGACTTGTTCTCGGCCATAGTCCCATTCCCTTTGATAATCTATCAACTCCCTCTCTTGTTAGGCCTTTTATAAGTGGATCCGACACATTATCCTTTGACTTTACATAGTCAATTATGATAATTCCACTAGAGAATAGTGCTCTAACGATATTTTGTCTACGTCATATATGACGAGACTTTCCGTTATACATCATTCTCCATGCCCTACCTATTGCAAATTAACTCTCACAGTGTATGCATACTAGAGCTAAAAGGTTTGGGCAAACAATCTTTCAAGAAATTTTGGAGTCATTCAACTTTTTCACCGGCCTTATCAGAGTGATAAACTCAGATTTCATAGTAGAGCGAGCGATACATTTCTGTTTGGAAGATTTCCAAGAGACTGCTCCTCCACCAAGAGTAAATACAAATCCACTCGTGGATTTTACTTCATTTGACCTGGTGATTCAATTTGCATCACTATATTCTTTCAATACTGTTGAATATTAGTTATAATACAAAGCAATAGTTTTTAAGTATGTTTTAAATACTTCAAAACTATTTTCATTGTCATCCAATGAGTTTTATTGAGATTACTCGTGAACTGACTCAGTTTACTAATAACACATGCTATATCTGATCGCGTATACTTTATGGTATATATCATCCTTCTTAATACTCTAGCATAATCCAATTATGAGTTTCTTTTGCCTTCATTCTTTTGAAGTACAAAAATCATATTTATTGGAGTCTTGACAATATTGAAATCCAAATACTTGAACTTGTCAAGTACCTTCTCAATCACATCAGTAACTTTAATGTTTTTCATATCGAAGTTACTTTCTAGCATATGCTTAGTAGCATTTACATCAGAAATGTCTCTTTTGATGCTCAACATGTCATCAACATAAAAACAAACAATGACCTTGTGATTTGGATTGTCTTTAATGTAAAAACATTTATCACATTCATTAATCTTGAATTCATTTGCCAACATACGTTGGTCAAACTTCGCATGTCATTATTTGGGAGCTTGTTTTTAGTCCACAAAGTGACTTAACAAGTTTTACAGACTTTCTTTTCTTTACTAGGAACCACAAAGCCCTTGGGTTGTTCCATGTAAATTTCTTCCTCCAATTTTTCATTTTAAAAAAAATAGTTTTCACATCCATTTTGACGAATTTGAAGGTCATATACCGCAACTAGTGCAATTAACATCTGAATTGATGTAATCCTAGTTAGTGGATATTATGTGTCAAACAAGGCTTTCTTATTGTCTAAAGCCTATAACAACAAGTCTTGCTTTGTATTTTCCAATAGTTTCATCAGCTTTCTTTTCTTTTTGTAGATCCACTTTGAACCTAAAGGTCTATTTCCTGGAGGAAGATCAACCAACTCTCAAGTATGGTTGCTTAAGATTGAATCTATCTTACTATTGACAACCTTTTCTCAAAGAGAATGAGTCCACAAAGGACATAACTTTTAGAATATATGAGACTCATTTTCAAGAAGAAATGTTACAAAATCAAACTTGTAGGAAGTAATTTGTCCATTGACATTTACTACGCATCTGAATATCTTTATTAAGTACATTCTCTTTTGGTTCTTTCCAAGGTCGTTTAGACCCTTCACTTGACTATCCGATAGTTCGGACTTATGAATCATAAATCGACATGCTTTACTATTTGTAGCATATCCAATGAACATACAATCCACATCTTAGGTCCCTATTTTGACCCTTTTGGGAATAGTTCCCTCATTTCTATTTCTCATGTGGAATAAACTGTATTGGAAATTGTTAGATCACTATCTTTCAAGAGTTATTGATTGTATATACTTTAAGGGAGGACAAACAATTATCTATCAGGATACAACAAAGCATGAATAAACACAACTTTTTGTTGCTCTCTTTCTTAACAAACAAAAGTTTTTTTTAAAAAAAAATTGTTACTCCCTTTACTAACAAACAATACTTTTTGTTTCTTTCTTTCTGAACAAACAAACTTTTTGTTGTTTTCTTTTGCTATAATGATAGCACCCCCCACAAATTTTGTGGTAAACCTGAACTTATAAATATGTCATTCAACATTTCTTTCAAAGTTCGGTTTTTTCCTGTCAACAATTTCATTAGATTGAGGTGAGAATGTGCAGTAATTGGATGGATGATTCCATTGTCCAAATATATTTCTACAAAAGAATATTCATATTCTTCACATCTACCACTTCTAATCATGACATTTTTTTTTATCCAACTGATTTTCAACTTCAGTTTTATATTGCCTATATGTTTCTATTGCTTCATCCTTACCATTCAGCAAATAAACATAACAATATCTAGTGCAATTGTTAATAAAATTTATGAAACACTTTTTCCTACCACGAGATGGTGTTGACTTCATATCACAAATGTCAGTGTAAATCAATTCTAAGGTATTAAAATTCCTTTCAACAACACATACTTGACATTTTGATTTATTGCACTAGAAGTTAGGCAAAACTTCTAAGTTGATCAGTTTTTGCAAGGTTTTGTAATTGACATGTCCCAATCATTTATGTCACAAACAATTTGATTCAAGCAAGTAAGAACAAACAGAAATACTAAGTTTGAAAAGACCTTCTGTGAGGTAACCTTTTCCCACAAATATTTTGTTCTTTACTTTTTATAACTTTCTCGACATTGTTTTAGAGTCAACACCTTGCCATATGTCCTTTTCAGAAGGACCTTTCCATAACATTCAATTTGTTATAGAATTACCCATGACCATAGTCTCTTCGGTCCAATAAGGGCAATATGACCCAAATGTTTGTTTTACAACACAAACATAACATATCACTTTTCACCAATGTTCATGTCTATAAAAAA
>NW_006239308.1:27993-30106 GCF_000226075.1 Solanum tuberosum | reverse complement strand
CTAAGTTGATCAGTTTTCCTTACAAGGTTTTGTAATTGACATGTCCCAAGCATTTATGTCACAAACAATTTGATTCAAGCAAGTAAGAACAAACAGAAATACTAAGTTTGAAAAGACCTTTTGTGAGGTAACCTTTTCCCACAAATATTTTTGTTCTTTACTTTTTATAACTTTCTCAAATACAACATTATTTTAGTGTCAACAGCTTGCCATATGTCCTTTTCAGAGGACTTTTTCATAACATTTAATTTGTTATAAAATTACCCATGACCATAGTCTCATCGGTCCAATAAGCGCAATATGACCCAAATGTTTGTTTTATAAAACAAACATAACATATCATTTTTCACCAATGTTCATGTCTATACAAAAAAAAAAATTGTTTTAATAGATCTATCTTTTCATGAAAATCACAATATTTAAAGTGAAACTTTTTCATCAAATAATACAATTCTTTTCAATAAGTAATATAATTTTGTGGTTTCATACTAGTCATATCATATACTAGTAAAGAGAGATTCAACGACCACAATATCAAATATACTCCAAGAATTTTGTGGGTCTAACATAATACAAGATTGTCATTAAATTTCATATCTTGTACTTTCAAATTTAAATTAGATAGTAAGTCTAATTTTTGTCTTTATCACAAGTAAAGAACCCCCCACATTTTAAAATATGTTCTAAAAAATATTTTTCAAGTATTTGAAATTATTTTCCACATATTTTTTCCCATGCTTACACATTGGCAACACAAAAGCCTTCTTTTGGAGATTTAATCCATCTAAACACCCATTGCAAGCACAAAAATCACTAATTTTATGTCACTAGTATTTTTTTTTCTTTTTGTCACAACTAGACAATCCACTTAGTATTTAGAATACAAACAATAAAGATTCAATCTTTATACAACTTGTTTCTAGTTTAACGATGAAGTTTTATATTCTTCTAATCGTTAACCGAATGAACCTTGAATTCTGATGAAGTTTTTATATTCTTTGCATCAATTTCACATTTCAGACAGAGTAGTAAACCAAAAAGGTTTTAATTTTCAGAAACCTCAAATACAACACTGTTTCTAGCTAACGATGAATATTTTATCTTTTTCAAATCATATAGCCTTAATAATCCTGCCGAAGATTTTGTACTCTTCAAGTCAGAACATTCATTCAAACAGAGTATTTAAGAAATTGGTGAAGTTTCTATATTCTTCAAACCAATGCACAATTTGATTTGTTCGTGAAGTTCTTATATTCTTCAAACCAAAGATCTAAAAAAAAAACCCAGAAGATTTTAGTCTCCAAAAATCAAACACAATCAAATTTCACATGGAGTAGAAAACTAGAAAAAAAAAAATTTCTCCTCTAAACAGAATACATATTAATATTAATAAAGATATATTCTGAGATCATCACATAATGATCATCTATCGTAACATTTATGAAATAAATCTCATAACTTATAAAGGATAAGAAAAAAAAATCAAGGGAAATAAAGATAAAACCTGATTATTACCCCCATAGAATCACATTCTATTTGTCAGCAATGATTTCATGAAGGTCACTTTTCTTGCTAATTTTTTCCTTGTTTTCTAGTTGCTATCATATTCCAATTTTCCTTAGAAGACATTGAATTTCGACGAGAAACTAAACTCATGTTCAAATATTGTTAGCAGACAATATCTGTTCATTTACTTCTTCTCATAGTTATATAAAATCAAGAATATAGGAAAACTTATTAAAGTGCACATCTTAGCCTTTATGTGCAAAATAACTTTTCTCATTGATAAGAAAATTGAAGGGGTGCAATGCTTGAATGCACTTGGGAAGAAAATAATAATAATCTTACCCATCCAAGGAAAACTTACTACAAAAAATATACTTGAACATACTAAAGTAGTGCTAATTCATCCCAAATCTCTTTTATCATATGATAATATAGTTCTCTTTTTCATCTTGTTTTTTCCAAACATAGAAAATAGAAGTAATTTTCTTACCACAGAAAATACCACTAAGGCTAAATTTCTTAAGCTTGTTGTCTCCTGTATTCAGATTAGCAAACCAGAAATAATAAAAGATGAAAAGAAAAACAAAGAACTATCTGAGTCCACAGA
>NW_006239308.1:25792-27741 GCF_000226075.1 Solanum tuberosum | reverse complement strand
GGAAGAATTTGATGCAGAAAAATGAGAGAAAACCTCTCTATTTATAGCCAACAAAGGGTAAAGGTCACAACCCTTTGGAAAGAAGACAACCTTTCAGAAAGGTCACAATACTTTTGAAAAGACACAACCTTTCAAATGGTCACAACCCTTTAGAAAGGACACAACCCTTCGACATAGTCACAACCCTTCATTTCATGTTCACACCTTTAAAACCCAACAATTATAACTCATGCATTTATACATGAAAATTTTTAAAGGATGTTAGTTTTGTTGATGCTTTATCAAATTGATGATTGAAATTTATTTTTTATGATATATGAAACTCACGTTTTAAATTTGAGCTTATTTGAAGCTTATTTGTTGAAATCGCAATATTTACACACATATGCCAATATTCAACCCAAGTCACAGACGTTAACAACTTCGCCTCTGGGTCAATGACCAATAACTCATGCAGATCCAACAATTAATGTCCCAAGTAAAGAGCACAACATAGAACACAAAATGTCACGTAGGATGTATGTGTCTATTCATTTAATTTATACGAATTTTAGTGTGTATTTATGCACACTCAAATTTAGACGATATAGATACTCCTTCTGTCCCTAATTACTTGTCCACTTTTGAATTGACACACCTATTAAGAAAATAATTAATGACATAGTGAGTTTACCAGTTTACCCCTATTAATTATTAAGTGGATGAAAAAGTTCTACATTTTTCAAAATAATTAGTCAGTTAATTGAGGGTATAATAGGTAAAAAGAATTTGTCTTTTCTTGATTTGTCAAAATGGACAAGTAATTAGGACAACTATAAAAAGAAAATGGACAAGTAATTAGGAACAGAGGAAATATTTGTTAAGGTCAAGTTAAATAATTTACTTCTTAACCAACAACCAACCAACTATCCTATAAGTTTTGTTCCCCTACAAAAGTACACATCTAGAAGTTCTCTTGATGTAGCACAAATAGCAAAATTGCATTTTTAACATTGTCCAGGTCAACCAATGCAGTTGCTTGTCATAAATTACACTTCAGATTACAAAAGGAAAACTAACTACTCCTATATTCTTTTGTTGTATATAACTTATGAGGGAAACTACTGATAATTAAAATTTCCAGCAAACACACTAGCAACAACTTTTTTTTTCCCATCCACTAGCAATAACTTAAAAGAGATATTTAGAGATTATAATTTTTTTGTTGTAAAAATATTTAGCGGTAATTGAGTTAATGCTATTAGATTCAGAATCACTAAAGCGTTTAGCACATTTATATAGAATCTTGATAACAAATATTCTTATTATATTATTATTGCTAAATAATTATGCAATGTATCGATCGGATACCTATCTATCGGGACGTACACGATGTTGAGTGACGTATTCAAAACCGAGACGCAATGTATCGGGATGTTGGGATGTATCTGAAACTGGGACGTGATTTATCAGGACGTTTTGGGATGTATTTGGATTCCACCAAATTTCAGGAATTTTTGTAATTTGGAAAAAAGTAAGAATATGATGTAATTAACTCTTAATATTATCAGATTTATGTAAAATTGTCATATTATTATTGTTACTAAATAATTATCATAAATTCTTTATTTGTTATAGCAGCATCCAATAGGTCATGTAATTGTCTACTGAGAAACTATGTTGCATTTGCAAAAGGACTCGACTTTGATGTTGGGTCTTATTCAATATTAAAATCATGTTACTATATGACATACGACCAATTCAAAATAAAAATTGACTGGGGGTTGACGATGAGTGTGCCTCGTTTTTCTTATCCACAAGATTTCCAAAGTTTTTTTATGTGTGTTTTATTATAATAGGAAGTACACCTTTTGTTTTTAATTTATTTTTCGGGTTTTGATTTGATACGAAGTTTAAGAAAATAAAGATAATTTTGGAATTTTATGATTTTAAACTAATGATATTAGAAT
>NW_006239308.1:24401-25653 GCF_000226075.1 Solanum tuberosum | reverse complement strand
TTTCCAAAGAATGTGTTGTTGTGTCTATCATTTCTCATTTTAATAATAAAACTCGATTGTTTACTTGAACAAAAAATTCATATTGATAGTGAAAGTGTACTATCTTAGAAAATTGTATCGTAAGGTATAAATCCACGTCAAAATTTTCTTTCACATTTTCCTCTATATATTAAGTCTTCATTCTCTTCCCAAAAATCAAACCGCACTTTTAAATACCTAACATTAACAAGGAAAAGTTGATAATATCATTTAGAATTCCCTTTTATTAAACTTCTTGGAAAGACTTATCAAGGAACTTGAGAGATTCTTCGCAACAAACTTCATATATAGGCATATTGAAAAAATAATAATATATAAACTTAAAAATATAATAGTACTCCCTCTGTCCCCTTTTAGTTGTCATAGTTTCTTTTTTAGAGTCAAATGATAAGAACTTTGACTAACATTTTAAGATATATTTTTTTTATCATATTGATACGCAAAAAATTGCAATTTATAGTACTTTTGTATAGTTTTTTAATATCTAAATTTTTAGTTTAAAATATCAAATTAATGTAATCTAATTCAATTTAAAAATTAGTCAAAATTTGACTTTTCGAAAAAGCGCAACATGTCAACTAAAAGGGAACGGAAGGAGTACTCTCTTTGTCGCACACTTTTCTTTTTAGTTAGTCCAAAATAAAATGATACATTTGTATATTTAGTACTAAGAATTTAACTTTAAAATGTCTATTATAATCACACAAACATTTATGACTTATTTTTAAACCACAAGTTTCAAAAGTCAATTTCTATTTCTTAAATTTTTATGTCAAATCAAACAATATCACATAGATTGAGACGAAAAAAAGTAATCAATTATGAGGTAGGCTATCTGACATCATAATAATATTATCATTTAAAATTCAATATCTTGCGTAATAATATTATCAGTTGAAACTCAATATCTTACCGCCAAACTAATGCATGCTAGGCATGTGTCTTTTGAATGAAGAGGCGAATTCAGGATTTAAAGAGTCTGGGTGCATTAATAATAGTAAAAATTAGGCAAATGACATAGTATAAGAAAGAAATTACTTCCTTTCCCTACTCTTTCATTAATTACCAAAAATCCCTTTTTTAGTGTTTTTCGGATACATAATATAGCAGTGTGGATACTTAATATAGCAGCGCGGATACTTTAATTAATAACGGACGGATACTTAAATTATTAAGTTGTTAGCAGCACGGATACTTAATTAACGGGCGGATG
>NW_006239308.1:12203-20758 GCF_000226075.1 Solanum tuberosum | reverse complement strand
GGATTTCATTGTATCGGCTAGTTCGAGCAGTTGAATGCTAACTGTATTTTGTTGGCTTAGCTACTCTTTTTCCCAAAATTTGAGTTAATTTAATATAGTTTACTTGAATTGTTCTGTGACTTTGCTTTATAAACTAGTTGGACATGTTCTATATATAATATTTCACCAAGACTAACTTGTTTTATGTTCATTAAGTCGGTCCTAGATTTTGTCCATTTTTTGTGTTAATTTTATTTGAAAACATGTGTAGATGCATTGAGTCAAATGAAAAAAAATAAGTTTAATGGGTCTTCCCTCTTCTTTAAACCAGCCGAGATGATTGAACATTTTAGGGTGATTTTTATTTTATTTTATTTATTTATTTACTTATTATTTTTTTTTTGTTTGTTATCAGTTGACCTTTATTTATCATTAGGATTTCTTTTGGAATTTTGGAGTGTTTAGATGTCTTAGTATCTTACATATTTTTATTCTATTTTTATCACTATTTACTTCCTTCAGTTAACATTAGTAGTCCAAGTGCACCACACTTTATAATTATTAAATTTCGCTTGGGATTTCTTCTGTTAGACATGTTAGATCGGCCCTCTTTAAATACTTATTAATTCGTTTGTTCTGTCCCTTTTTCTTGCATATGAAATCTATCCCGGGCCTACGGACCCTGCCTTTGCATTTTCCTTCGGGCCATGGAGGCCCAATTAAACCTTTCCGAGTCAGCCGGCCAGTAAATCGACGAACAGGTCCCGAGCGAAAAGGATGTGCAAGAATTTGGGAATCGAAAGACTGGGCCAAAAGCCCGCTTTTGATTTTTATTTATATTTTTAGTTGTATTTTGTTGTTTTGGGCCTAAGCTCTTATTATTTAATTTTGTTATTATTCTGTTAGAATTCTAGGACAGGTGAAAGAATTGGGCCAAAGGCCCAAAATGAAGTGGGCCCAAATACTGGCCCAGGCGGACAGGAAAACCAGATTTGGGCCCAAATCTCTTTCCCTCTTTGATTTATTGCGTTTGCTTACTTGCCGATATCTGTTATTTAATCTTAAGGTTTTAAAAAATTTCAAAATCCCCAAAAGACACGCATTCTGAATTAATCACTTAATTAAATTGTTCGTCTTTTACTTCACTTAAATAATAAATAAATAATTTCACAAAATATTTCACTTAGATAATATTTCAATATTTCCCCCTTTCCCCTTTAAAAATAATTCTAACTATAAAATAGTTCAATTTTTGCAAGTTAAAGTTAAGTCGAATAAAATTTGGCCAAATAGTTAATCGTCGGATAACCACATTAGTGGACATTCTAGGTGCTTTTAAAACCTTCCTAGAATGTTAATAAGAATCTCGAACCCTTTTCAAGTTTTCACTAGATTCCTGTTTTAGTCTTGTGAAAATGAATAGTTTTTTTTTTTTTTCTTGATTTTTTCTTAAAAATTAAGTGGCGACTCTTAAACCAGTCCAAAACATATTTTTAAAATAAAACAATCCCCAAAGTTATGGGAAAAAGGATCAATTGCACCTCCACGCAAACTTAGGAAGACAGCAAGTTCAAGCACCTTTTAGGTTGTTTACATGTGAAAATGTTTTTCACCGAATATATATAACCTTTAAATGTAAAGGCTGTAAGACAGGAAATATGGGTATAGTTGAAGTAGAAAAACATTTTAAAACATGTAAATTCAAAACAGATAATTTCGGATATAGAGAAGAATACAATAACCGAGAAAAATTAGAAAGCCTTGTAAAGCTGATAGAAAATATATATGAGAGCGAAGATGAAATAGAAAGAAATTCTATAATAAGTCAAAAAGAACTTATGGAATCTACTAGTTCAAGTGCTAGTCCATTCCAACGAACTGCCCAACCACATACGATAGACACAACTACAGGAAATGTACCACTAAGACGAGTATTTAGGGTATATCCAGACATAGTAACTGAAAATGTAAGACCAATGGGTAGAAGGATGCCGATAGAAGAACCTATTAGGTTTCAAGAAGGAGGAAGTAAAGGAAAAATATTAAACATAGCAGCAAATGATCCTCAAATGTGGAATGCAGTAATAGATCTATGGAAAGGAATAGTAGTAGCAGACTATATAAAAACATACTAAGATGCAGACGCAGAAACAATGTATAAATACATGGAAACTTTTCTAGGAGAATCCGCAAAAGCCTTATGGGAAGCCTATAAATCTAACTTCCCACAAGAATTCCAAGCGTTGGTAAATATGGGAGCAAACCCATATAACTTTACAAATAAAATACATAGCCTAATTACAGGAGAAAACCCTAATAGTGGCTTAGTAGTACTACAAAGAAATGCTTTAATAAAACTAGAACAGTTAAGCATTATAAGTTGGTTCCACATAAAAAACTTTCTAAAAGATTATTATTATTATTACTGCACAATTAGTGGAAATTCCTTTGATGAAGAATTAGGGAAGAAGTTATTTAACAAATTACCAGGTGCTTTAGGTAGAGAAATAGAAGAAAGATGGTATAAAAGAGACGGAGTAATACAAAACCCAAACGGTAAATGGTCTATAGGATACAAAGTACAACATATAATGGAAATATTAACAGAAAAATGTACAAATATACAAATACAAAAACAACTAAAGCAAAATGAAATGGGTTTCTGTAAAAATGTTATATATACAACCCAAAGTTATGATAAAGAACAAAGTAAATCAAAGAAAAGATACAAAAAGCGTCGACCCTACCATAATCAGCAATACAATAATAATAAAAGATACTATTTAAGAAGGTCTTCAGCCAGAAAGCCATACCTAAATAAAGATAGACATGTTAGAAAATATAGAAACGATTGGAACTATAAAAATAAACTAGAATGCTTCACATGTGGAAGTATAGAACATTTGGCAAATGTATGTCCTAAAAGAAATAACAGTAGAACTAGAAACTCGCAATTAATAGAAGATTTTCAAGAAACATTGATTAATGTAGATGAATACATGTCAGATAATGAAAGCATATATTCAATAGTAAGCGTAGAAGTAGAAGAAACAACGAGGTCTGATGAGTCAGATTCAGCTAATGAAGAACTAATAAATGAAATAGGATTACAATTAAAAAATATAGACTTAGAAGAATTACAAATAAGTATAATGATGAATATTTCACAAGAATGTACCCATGAGTTTGAAAGAAATAAAGGAATAGATAGTAACCAATGTATTCTATGTAGATGGTATCCAAGCAGAGAAAAAAGGGCAAAATGTAAGTTTTGCTCTGCTGAAGGATGTATAACATGCATAGAAAATTTATTAAAAATAAAAGTAAAAGAAGGACGTGAAAATAGAGATATAAGTAACGATACAATAAACTTACGAATAATAACATTAGAAAGCAGGATAAATGAACTAGAACAAAAGGTAATGCTGTTAGAAAAAGGAAAACCAAAACTTGAGGAAAATAGGACGGAATCAGTACAAAAAATAGAAGAATGGGGGATGTGTAAAACATCTGCCCAAGAAGCAGAATTAATGAATATAGATAATATGGTAAATCACTATGAGAATTTAATATGTAATGAAGATAAAAAATTCACTACTATTAAAGTATTAGCTAAACTAAGAATACAAGATATTGAGTTAGAAACCTTAGCATTGGTAGACACAGGATGTACAGGTAGTATAATAAACAAAAAGATTTTACCACAAAAATTAATAAGAACCTTAGACAAGTCAATTGCTGCAATGCAAATGGATGGAACGTATAATACCTACCAACATTATATAGGAAAGACTCAGGTAAGTTTTATCAATACATGTAAAGAATTTTATAAACCAATGTACACACTTGATAGGATATGGGTACGAGACCTTAAAATAAATGTAGATTTTGTATTAGGATTAAAATTTATGATACAAAATAATGGAGCAACATTAATTACAAGAGATGGGGTAATAATCTTTAAACATCTGACATATACACTAGTACAAACTATGAAATTTGAAACAAAAGGAAGACACTCTAATATATCTCCAAACACTTCCGAAGAAGATAGCCTACAGATATGTTGTAAAGACTGCAAAAATAAAAGCCAATGTTGCAAAGAACAAGGATTTAAGGAACAATACGAGGAAGAAGAAGAATATGATATCAGAGAAAAAGATTATACTTTAATAGAAGTGGAAAATGAATTCTATAATTTTCAAACAGGAATTGATAGGATAGGTACAATTAGAAGTCCTAAAGACTTAGACAATATAGTAAAAATATTAGACGAAATGGAAATAATAGGAGAAAAACCTTTAAAATATTGGGGAAAATAATAAGGTAGTATGTAAATTAGATATCATAAATCCTGAATATATAATAAAAACAGCTGCTATTGAAGCAACTAATCAAGACTTAGAGGATTTTGGTATACAGATAAAAGAATTATTAAACTTAGGAGTAATAGGAAGATCTACTTCAAACCATAGGTCAGCAGCATTCATGGTAAGAAATCATAGTGAGATAGTACGAGGTAAAGCAAGAATGGTAATTAACTACAAAAGACTTAATGATAACACTAGAACAGATGCATATAAATTACCCGATAAAAATGAATTAATCAATCGAATCCAAGGAAAAAGGGTATTTAGTAAATTCGATTGTAAATCAGGATATTGACAGATAAAAATGCATAACGAAAGCATAGAATGGACAGCATTCACTTGCCCTGAAAGACATTTTGAATGGTTAGCTATGCCATTTGGGCTAAAGACTGCACCGCCAATATTTCAAAGAAAAATGGATACTATATTTGGAGATTATAAAAGGTTTGTCTTAGTATATGTAGATGATATCTTAGTTTTTAGTAAAGACATTAAAGATCATTTAGGACATCTACAGACGGTATTTCGCTTATTTGTAAAAAAATGGAATAATAGTAAGTAAAAAGAAAATGGAATTATGTAAGAACCATATAAATTTTTTAGGAGTAACATTAGGAGAAGGCAAAATTAAATTACAACCACATATAGCAACAAAAGTATTAGAGATGCCTGATAAATTAGACAATACAAAAGATTTACAAAAATTTCTAGGATTAGTAAATTATGCTAGAAATTTTATTAAAGACTTAGGAAGACTAGCAGGACCATTATACTCAAAAACAGGTAGCAAAGGGCAAAAACATTTTAATATGGAAGGCATTAAATTAGTGCAACAGATTAAAGAAAAAGTTAAAAATATTCCAGAACTAAGTATACCGCTAGAAACAGATTATCTAATAATTGAAACAGATGGCAGTTTCCAAGGATGGGGAGCTGTGTTAAAAGCCAGACCAAATAAATATAGTGATAAGACGGAAGAAAAGATTTGTGCCTATCAAAGTGGAAAATATAAGGAGAAAGGAAATATGAGCAATATAGATGCAGAAGTTTTAGCAATAATATACAGTCTTAATAGTTTTAAGTTATACGTTTTAAATAAAAATGAAATATTAGTACAGATTGACTGCGAAGCCATAGTTAAATTTCATCAAAAGATAAATCAAAAAGCTAGTAGCAAGAGATGATGGCTATATTTTATGGATACTATATCTATTTATCCAAATGCTATCTTTGAATATATAAGAGGAAAAGATAACAGTCTAGCCGATCAGTTAAGTAGACTAAATATTAAAATAACTTAACTATACATTTGTTTTCAGCATGAGACCAACCGGTTCAATAGACAAAGGCAAAGGAGTAGCCTCAGCATCAGACACATACGCTCAGACTCTATTAGGTAATATGAAGTTTAGACCTCAGACAACATCAATAGAAATGATGGACCGTATGTATTTCGGTAAGCATAATTTAATTTGTTACCCAAATTCAAATTTATCTTTTAGAGAACTGCCAGAATGTGTGTTAGAGTGTTAGACAAAACCTCAGAAATGCTTAGCAGACAATTTATGGATGGCATATAATAAGAAAGATAATAAATATTTTATAGCCTCATTAAATGCTTTATGTCAATACTTTACAGACAAAAGCAGAGAGAACAAATTTAAATATTATGTGGTAATACATGGTAAGACTAATGGTATTTTTCTAACTTGGATAGAAGTACTAGACTCTATAAACAGAGTTAAAACTCCTCTTTTTAAAGGTTTTAATGATTTCACTGAAGCATTAGATTATGCAAGAGGGATACTTGGTCCAAATTACTATATCTCTCCAGCCCTCAGACAAAACCCACAAAAGACCCCCAATACAATATCCAAAAAGACACAGACAAGATAATCTTTTGTGACCATTGTTCTTCAATGACCGAGGCCTTCAAAAGATTAAATGTGTATATATATATATATATAAATTAAAGTTGTATTTATTTTTCATTGTTCAGTAAAGAAGCATCAAATAATATTATTATCTCATAAACATTTTATATAATCTAGATAAATATTATAGAATAAAAATGGGAGGGTACGTAGGTGTATAGGCCAGGTGGTGCGGCTATTTTCGCTTCTATTGAAAAAAAGGAAAAATTACTTAAATACATATCTTATTTTACTATAATCTCTAAAATTCCCTACCATTTAAAAATATTTCAAAAATCCCCTTTCGGATACATCACTCTCCTCTCGCTGATATATCCCTATCCCCCTCCTGGATACATCCCTCCCCTCTCGGATACATCTCTCACTATTATGTGAATGTCTTTCAAGAATAAAATTATTATTCTTTACAAAAGAATTTAAGATGCATACAATTGGATTTTTTGCCAATTTTAACATGTGTTTCCATGCATAAATGAAAGTAAAATTAAAGGGTATTAAAATGAGTTTTGTTTAGATTTATTTATTGTTTTGACAATTGATAATGAAACTTATATTTTCAAATTTTGAGTTTATTTGGAATAGATTGGGTGTTGAAATTTGAATAACAAAATTATTATTATTTTGGCAAAAGAATTTCAGATGCACACGACTAAATTTTTTTAGCCAAATTTAACTTTTGTTTCAGTCATTATTGTTATCTCCTGTATTTATATTAGCAAATCAGAAATAATAAAAGATGAAAAGAAAAACACAAAGAACTATCCGAGTCCACAGAACCCACTGTGTTTCCTTAAGAAATTTAATCCCCTCAAGCACCCGAGGTTGCAGATTAATTCCTCCCAAGATAAAACGGATTAACCATTAAAGAAGTAGCGGTACCTCAAACTTCGAGAATTTCAACGAACTCAAAATGACAGCAACAAATCACACACACAAACACGATCGATCGATTTTGTTTTGTAAGAAATGTATGCAAAAAAGGGAAGAATTCGATGCAGAAAAATGAGAGAAAGCCTCTCTATTTATAGCCAACAAAGGGTAAAGGTCACAACCCTTTGGAAAGAAGACAACATTTCAGAAAGGTCACAACACTTTGGAAAAGACACAACCTTCAAATGGTCACAACCCTTCGGCATAGTCACAACTCTTCAGGAGAGTCACAACCCTCATTTCCTGTTCACACCTTTAAAACCCAACAATATTTGTTTGAATTATGGCGCATTATATTCATCGGGATACAAAAATGATGGATGAGATGAAACAATTTTCGCAAGTATCAGCCGATGTTAGATTCATATTTGAAGAAGCTTATGCAGATCCAGAATTTCCATGACTTTGCTTATTGCTTCTTCAAAGTTCATATTTGCTCCTTGTAATGAACCTTGTCTTTTTCAATGGGCAGTGCAAGTAATGTATATTTTAGTATTTAATATTTCAAGTCGTGCAATTCAAATTGTTTTTGTTGCCCCTCGGATTTGGCATTTGGTTTCATATCATTAGGCTCCTTTGAACGGAAGTTTTCAATTCACGTATTGCAGATTCACATTGGTACATATCATAATCAACTGATATTTCGAACAACTTAATTTCCATGGTAGTTTCAAATGTTATTCAAAAACATTGATGATCTTAACTGTTTACTTGATTATCTGTTGCCCGAAATTAGAAGAGCTTGATTAAAAGGGTGATTGAATATGGTTTCTTCAGCTTAACTTGCCTAACGTTAATCAGAGTGCAATGTTGTGGATCCTATGACTAATTCAGAAGATGTATCAAAAGTAGGAGATTTTGATTACACTTGTAACATTCCAGGTGAGTTTTAGCATGCATTTTCAATTCTCTTAGATCAGGTGACCGAAAAAGTTGTTCTCTTATTTGTTGTCGCTTGCTCTGTGTCAAAGAGCAGAGTCGCGATTCCTTTGATATTTCTTCAGTTTGATGACTTGTTCTCGGCCATAGTCCCATTCCCTTTGATAATCTATCAACTCCCTCTCTAGTTAGGCCTTTTATAAGTGGATCCGACACATTATCCTTTGACCTTACATAGTCAATTATGATAATTCCACTAGAGAATAGTTCTCTAACGATATTTACAGTGTATGCATACTGGAGCTAAAAGGTTTGGGCAAACAATCTTTCAAGAAATTTTGGAGTTATTCAACTTCTTCACTGGCCTTATCTAGAGTGATAAACTCAGATTTCATAGTAGAGCGAACGATACATCTCTTTGGAAGATTTCCAAGAGACTGCTCCTCCACTAAGAGTAAATACA
>NW_006239308.1:5642-12153 GCF_000226075.1 Solanum tuberosum | reverse complement strand
GTGGATTTTACTTCATTTGACCTGGTGATTCAATTTGCATCACTATATTCTTCCAATACTGTTGAATATTAGTTATAATGCAAAGCAATAGTTTTTAAGTATGTTTTAAATACTCCAAAACTCTTTTCATTGTCATCAAATGAGTTTTATTGAGATTACTCGTGAACTGACTCAGCTTACTAATAGCACATGCTATATCTGATCGCGTATACTTTATGATAGATATCATACATCTCAATACTTTAGCATAATCCAATTGTGAGTTGCTTTTGCCTTCATGCTTTTGAAGTGCAAATCTCATATTTATTGGAGTCTTGACAATATTGAAATCCAAATGCTTGAACTTGTCAAGTACATTTTCAATCACATCAGTAACTTTAATGTCTTTCATATCGAAGTTACTTTCTAGCATATGCTTAGTAGCATTTACATCAGAAATGTCTCTTTTGATGATCAACAGGTCATCAACATGAAAAAAAAAACAATGACCTTGTGATTTGGAGTGTCTTTAATGAAAAAACATTTATCACATTCATTAATTGGAGTGTCTTTAATGTAAAAACATTTATCACATTCGTTAATCTTGAATTCATTTGCCAACATACTTTGGTCAAACTTCGCATGTCATTATTTGGGCGCTTGTTTTTAGTCCACAAAGTGACTTAACAAGTTTACAGACTTTCTTTTCTTTACTAGGAACCACAAAGCCCTTGGGTTGTTCCATGTAAATTTATTCCTCCAATTTTTCATTTAAAAAAAATGTTTTCACATCCATTTTGACGAATTTGAAGGTCATATACCGCAACTAGCGCGATTAACATCTGAATTGATGTAATCCTAGTTAGTGGCTATTATGTGTCAAACAAGGCTTTCTTATTGTCTAAAGCCTATAACAACAAGTCTTGCTTTGTATTTTCCAATAGTTTCATCAATTTTCTCTTCCTTTTGTAGATCCACTTTGAACCTATAGGTCTATTTCCTGAAGGAAGATCAACCAACTCTGAACCACTTAGTATTTAGAATACTAACAATAAAGATTCAATCTTTATACAACTTGTTTCTAGTTTAACGATGAAGTTTTATATTCTTCTAATCGTTAACGGAATGAACCTTGAATTCTGATGAAGTTTTTATATTCTTTGCATCAATTTCACATTCAAACAGAGTAGTAAACCAAAAAGGTTTTAATCTCCAGAAACCTCAAATACAACACTGTTTCTAGCTAACGATGAATATTTTATCTTTTTCAAATCATTTAGCCTTAATAATCCTGACGAAGATTTTGTACTCTTCAAGTCAGAATATTCATTCAAACAGAGTATTTAATAGATTGGTGAAGTTTCTATTATTCTTCAAACCAATGCACAATTTGATTTGTTCGTGAAGTTCTTATATTCTTCAAACCAAAGGACTAAAAAAAACTACAGAAGATTTTAGTCTCCAAAAGTCAAACACAATCAAATTTCACATGGAGTAGAAAACTACAAAAGTTTTTTTTTCTCCTCTAAACAGAATACATATTAATATTAATAAAGATATATTCTGAGATCATCACGTAATGATCATCTATCATAACATTTATGAAATAAATTTCATAACTTATAAAGGATAGAAAAAAAAATCAAGGGAAATAAAGATAAATCCTGATTATTACCCCCCTTGAATCACATTCTATTTGTCAGCAATGATTCCATGAAGGTCACTAATTGAATGAATTTGTATATAATGCAGGAGCATATCTGAGATGTCTCCATATATAGGTGCTAATTGCAGTTGCCATTCTTGTTTGGTGTTTATAGGAGGCATACAATGTTGTATTATTCTCATTGTATTTGTTGTATTTTAGTATAAGAGTGATATTAAGCGTGAATAAATATTGATTTGTTTTATTACATTTTAAAAGATCTTTTATAAATCCAAATCCTCGTTTTAGGTTGTTTAAGCTATTAATGTTATCTCCAGTATTTAGATTAGCAAACCAGAAATAATAAAAGATGAAAAGAAAAACACAAAGAACTACCCGAGTCCACAGAACCCATTGTGTGTCCTTAAGAAATTTAATCCCCTCAAGTACCCGAGGTTGCAGATTAATTCCTCCCAAGATAAAACGGATTAACCATTAAAGAAGTAGCGGTACCTCAAACTTCGATAATTTCAACGAACTCAAAATGACAGCAACGAATCACACATACAGACACGATCGATTTTGTTTTGTAAGAAATGTATGCAAAAGAAGGGAAGAATTCGATGCAGAAAAATGAGAGAAAATCTCTCTATTTATAGCCAACAAAGGGTAAAGGTCACAACCCTTTGGAAAGAAGACAACATTTCAGAAAGGTCACAATACTTTGGAAAAGACACAACCTTCAAATGGTCACAACTCTTTAGAAAGGACACAACCTTTCATAAAGGTCACAACCCTTCATTTCCTGTTCACACCTTTAAAACCCAACAATTATAACTCATGCATTTATACATGAAATTTTTTAAAAGATGTTAGATTTGTTGATGTTTTATCAAATTGATGATTGAAATTTATTTTTTATGATATATGAAACTCACGTTTTAAATTTGAGCTTATTTGAAGCTTATTTGTTGAAATCGCAATATTTACACACATATGCCAATATTCAACCCAAGTCACAGACGTTAACAACTTCGCCTCTGGGTCAATGCCCAATAACTCATGCAGATCCAACCATTAATGTCCCAAGTAAAGAGCACAACATAGAACACAAAATGTCAGGTGGGATGCATGTGTCTATTTATTTAATTTACACAAATTTTAGTGTCTATTTATGCACACTCAAATTTAGACGATATAAATACTCCCTCTGTCCCTAATTACTTGTCCACTTTTGAATTGACACACCTATTAAGAAAATAATTAATGACATAGTGAGTTTACTATTTTACCCCTATTGATTATTAAGTGGATGAAAAGTTCTACATTTTTCAAAATAATTAGTCAGTTAATTGAGGGTATAATAGGTAAAAAGAATTTGTCTTTTCTTGATTTGTCAAAATGGACAAGTAATTAGGGACAACTATAAAAAGAAAAATGGACAAGTAATTAAGAACAGAGAAAATATTTGTTAAGGTCAAGTTAAATAATTTACTTCTTAACCAACAACCAACCATCCTATAAGTTTTGTTCCCCTACAAAAGTACACATCTAGAAGTTCTCTTGATGTAGAACAAATAGCAAAATTGCATTTTTAACATTGTCCAGGTCAACCAATGCAATTGCTTGTCATAAATTACACTTCAGATTACCAAATGAAAACTAACTACTCCTATATTCTTTTGTTGTATATAACTTATGAGTGAAACTACTGATAATTAAAATTTCCAGCAAACACACTAGCAACAACTTTTATTTTTTCCATCCACTAGCAAATACTTAAAAGAGATATTTAGAGATAATAATTTTTTTGTTGTAAAAACATTTAGCGGTAATTGAGTTAATGCCATTAGATTCAGAATCACTAAAGTCTTTAGCACATTTATATAGAATCCTGATAACAAATATTCTTATTATATTATTATTGCTAAATAATTATGCAATGTATCGATCGGATACCTATGTATCGGGACATACACGATGTTGCATGACGTATTCGAAACCGAAACGCAATGTATTGGGACGTTGGGATGTATCCAAAACTGGGACGTGATTTATCATGACGTTTTGGAATGTATCCGGATTCCACCAAATTTCAGGAATTGTTGTGATTTGGAAAAAAGTAAGAATATAATGTAATTAGCTCTTAATATTATCAAATTTATGTAAAATTCTCATATTATTATTGTTACTAAATAATTATCATAAATTCTTTATTTGTTATAGCAGCATCCAATAGGTCATGTAATTGTCTACTGAGAAACTATGTTGCATTTGCAAAAGGACTCGACTTTGATGTTGGGTCTTATTCAATATTAAAATCATGTTACTATATGACATACGACCAATTCAAAATAAAAATTGACTGGGGTTGACGATGAGTGTGCCTCGTTTTTCTTATCCACAAGATTTCCAAAGTTTTTTTTATAGAATGTATCAATACTCTTTAATCGTATGGTCTGAAACATGTCAAATGCAAAGTTAGAATTGAAGAATTACAAAAATAAAAAACGACACTACTATTTTTTAAAAGGACTACTAATAGAGGATTTTCCAAATAATGTGTTGTTGTGTCTATCATTTCTCATTTTAATAATAAAACTCGATTGTTTACTTGAACAAAAAATTCATATTGATAGTGAAAGTGTACTATCTTAGAAAATTGTATCGTAAGGTATAAATCCACGTCAAAATTTTCTTTCACATTTTCCTCTATATATTAAGTCTTCATTTTCTTCCCAAAAATCAAACTGCACTCTTAAATACCTAACATTGACAAGGAAAAGTTAATAATATCATTTAGAATTCCCTTTTATTAAACTTCTTGGAAAGACTTATCAAGGAAATTGAGAGATCCTTTGCAACAAACTTCATATATAGGCATATTGAAAAAATAATAATATATAAACTTAAAAATATAATAGTACTCCCTCCGTCCCCTTTTAGTTGTCATAGTTTCTTTTTTAGAATCAAATGATAAGAACTTTGACTAACATTTTAAGATGTATTTTTTTTATCATATTTATACGCAAAAAAATTGCAATTTATAGTACTTTTGTATAGTTTTTTAATATCTAAATTTTTAGTTTAAAATATCAAATTAATGTAATCTAATTCAATTTAAAAATTAGTCAAATTGACTTTCGAAAAGTGCAACATGACAACTAAAAGGGAACGGAAGGAGTACTCTCTTTGTTGCACACTTTTCTTTTTAGTTAGTCCAAAATAAAATGACACATTTGTATATTTAGTACTAAGAATTTAACTTTAAAATGTCTATTATAATCACACAAACATTTATGACTTATTTTAAACCACAAGTTTCAAAAGTCAATTTCTATTTCTTAAATTTTATGTCAAATCAAACAATATCACATAGATTGAGACGGAAATAGTATCAATTATGAGGTAGGCTATCTGACATCATAATAATATTATCATTTGAAATTCAATATCTTACGTAATAATATTATCATTTGAAACTCAATATCTTACCGCCAAAATAATGCATGCTAGGCATGTGTCTTTCAAATGCAGAGGCGAATTCAGATTTAAAGACTCTGGGTGCATTAATAATATCTTAATTTAAGCATTAGCGAATTTTTCAAATTTTTTAATGACGATTAATGGATAATGTCATATTTGATTAGTCATTAATAGCTATTGGATGGTCATGAGTTCAAATCCCACTATTTAGTAATTTTGATGTTATAAATAAACACTTAAGTTTGTAATAAAAAGAGTAAAAAATAGGATGTTGACCGGGATCGAACCCAGGTTGCCTCTACCAGCCGACCAAAGTAATTTTGTGTTTTTTATGGGTGCACTCTTTATTATATTCTATGTTTCTATTAGTTTCTTGAGATATATATGTATATATACATGATTTTTTTCGAAATTAATGGGTGCACGTGCACCCGCCTATACATGTGGGTCTGCCTCTGTTCGTATGTGCATTTTGTACTTAACTATGATAAAGTCTAATATGTATTTTCACTTTACCTTTTAAATACTAAAATTAATTTTTATTAGTTTAATCACCCATTACGGATTAATATTCAAGCAAACTAACTTGAACGGCGAAACAAAAATAAAACATAGAACAACGTAACTATAATGCCACTATATATTAAAGCTCCATAGTGAAATTGGGTAACACATGTATGATCTAATCGTTAATGAAATGGATAGTTAAAGTGCATAAAAATTAATTCATACATCAACTTTATTATAAAAAATGAAAAGAAATTTCGTACTTAACAAGAAAGCGAAAATAATAAAATACTGTCGTTGAAAACTTGAAATAAATTCAAAATTTTCAATATTATATTGTTTGTCATTTAATTTTCTGCCTAACCCCAACTCAGCAGAAAATAAATGGATTAAATTTGCCGTAACATTTATTAATAAAATACGCGGAGACAAATTGTCGACATTAAAAGAAGCTGCATAAGAATGAGATATAATCTTAAGAATATTTCTTTATCATCAACTCAGCAGTTTTTTTTTTATTTTAAAAAAGAATATTTACTATATATCCATGATAAATTGGTCAATTGAAAAGATTATTAAACGTTTAGTCTCCTTAATTTCAATTTTTTTTTAAAAAGAGATGATCGTGATTAGGGGTGGCAAAATGGGTAAATAATATGGGTATCTGTTCATATTACCCATTTTAAATGGGTTGAATATCCAACTCATTTAAAAATGGGTAAAAAAGGAGTAATACCCATATTACCCATTTAAAAATGGATAGTTAAATGGATAAAGTGGGTAAAAGCAAACAAAGAAAAAAGTGATAAAGGTGAGAAAGTCTTTTTTTTTTTTAAAATGAAACTTTTTTTTACATTTAATTTGGGATAGGGGTGGGGATGGTAGGGGGTGGGG
>NW_006239308.1:0-5412 GCF_000226075.1 Solanum tuberosum | reverse complement strand
GTAGGGGTGGATTTTATTTTATTTTTTTTACATTTTTTTTGGATATGGGGGGCTGGTAGGGGGTGGAGTGAAGTGATAAAAAAAAATTAATTTTTTTTGTTTTTAAAGCTTTTAACAAGATTTTTTTTTATAATATGGGTAAATATGCATGGCTACCCATATTATTCATTGGGTAACTCGTTTTTACCCATTTAAAATGTGAGTCGAGTCGAGTAACTTACCCATTTTTATTTGACTCGTTTTTTGATCGACTCATATTCGGCTTGACTCGTTCGTTTGCCACTCCTAATCATGATGTACACAATAACGAAAAACTTATAATAATACTAATATATTCATGAGTGTAATCTCACAAATAAGATATTTTAAAAAGGGTGTTGTGTGTAATCTTGTTCTACTTTGTGAAAGTAGAAAGAATGTTTTCAATAGACCTCGACTCAAATAATGACATATTTTGTGTAATCTCGTAAATGAGTTATTGTAAAAAGAGTGATGTGTATGTAATCTTGTTCTTACCTTGTGAAAGTATAAAGGTTGTTTCTAACAGACAATCGACTCAAATAATAGCATATCTAGTGTAATCTCATAAATGAGATATTCTAAAGAGAGTGATGTGTATGTAATCTTGTTCATACCTTGTGAAAGTAAAAATGTTGTTTCAAATAAATCCTCGACTCAAATAATAACATATCTAATGTAATCTCGCAAATGCGATATTCTAAAAAGAGTGATGCATGTACGTAATCTTGTCCCCTTTATCTTGTGAAAGTAGAAAATTTTCTAACAGACACTCGACTCAAATAATAACATATCCAATGTAATCTTACATATAGGGTATTTTAAAAGGAGTGATATGTACGTAATCTTGTTCCTATTTTATGAAAGTAAAGAAGTTGTTTCTGATAATCCTCCGCTTGAAAACTTTTATTTTGAAAATGTGAAGACTATGAAAAATCCTACATAATATTAAGGAAACCCCATAGAAGGGACTAGAAAGTGGATGAATCAATGCCTTGAATACTAATCCCCAAAGTTATGGGAAAAGGATCAATTGCACCTCCACGCAAACTTAGGAAGACAGCAAGTTCAAGCACCTTTTAGGTTGTTTACATGTTGAAAATGTTTTTCACGGAATATATATATATATATATATTAAAATTATATTTTCCTGGAAAATAAATGAAAGTTGTATTTATTTTTCATTGTTCAGTAAAGAAGCATCAAATAATATTATTATCTCATAAACATTTTATATAATCTAGATAAATATTATATAGAATAGGAATGGGAGGGTACGTAGGTGTATGGGCCGGGTGGTATGGCTATTTTCGCTTCTATTGAAAAAAAAGGAAAAATTACTTAAATACACATCTTATTTTACTATAATCTCTAAAATTTCCTACTATTTAAAAATATTTCAAAAATCCCCTCTCGGATACATCACTCTCCTCTTGCTGATACATCTCTTCCCTCTCGGATACATCCCTCACTTATGTAACCGGATGTCTATTGATGTATCCGGAAGTCCATTGGAATGTCCTATCCCCTATCTGATACATCCCTCCCCTCTCGGATACATCTCTCACTATGTATCCGGATGTCTGCTGATATATCCGGAAGTCTAGTGATGTATCCGAAATCCATAAATTTTAAGAAATTTTTGTAATTTGAAAAAGAGTAGGGAAATAATGTAATTAACTCTTAACACTGAGATTTATGTAAGTTTTCTTGATTTTTAAGAAACTTGTTTTCGCGAAAAATAGATCTAACTAAACATGAAAAAATATTTTCCTCTGTATCAAACATAAATAATATGTACAAACAGTAGAAAATTCGAGGTATATACTTAGATCAGTAGATAATATAAAGTATGTGTACGTATTTATGTTGAACCTGTAAAAGCAAAGTTGTTAACACGCAAAGAACATATTCAGATAATGTTGTTTTAGTGCAATGAAATTCCTGGAAACTCACAGTAGTAATTATTAATTCAAATCTGAAATTATTGTTCTTACTTTTAGATTTCTTTTGTATTTCTCCTCTTTTATAGATTCTAAAATACAACTCATTTTCACATTTCTTTGGGATTTGTATAGGGACGAATTCATGATATAAATTTTGTCGGTTCAATCTTTAAAAAATTTCAGTATAAATTTTTGAAATTATGTATTTATATTTATTATTTATAATAACAAGTTTACTAAATTTTTTAATATAAATTTATGTTCCATATTTAGAAAGTAATGAATTTGATCTATTAAATTTATTGAGTAGTGAATTTCTCTATAGATGGATAGAAATAATTTAGTAGAAAACATGAAATGATAATTCTAGCAAGTTTAATACGACACAATTAAGACCAAGGCGAGGATAGAGAGCAGATGAGTGTTCATTCAAATTTTGAGTCACTTTGATAACGAATCGTATATCAGTTTTAAATGACAAAGTTAATGAGTATATCAGACTTTTTTTTTCTTTTATTTATATAGTAAATGATGAGTTACAATTATAAATCTGCTATTAAACTAGACCGACCAGGTTTGGATTTCAAATTTGTCGGAAAGATTAGGTATGTTTGATAGTTCAATATATGAGAAAAAAGCTCGATTTATTTGAATACAAAGCTTGTATACTTCTACTTTAGTTGCTAACTAGTCCCCATGCTTTAAAATTGTGGTCCCACTTTTTATTTCAAAGTTTTGTTGCATCTTTGAAAAAAGGTATTCTTTTGTTTTCAAAGTGAAAAACGATAAACACTTTCTCATAGATATGTTTTTATTATTGTACACCCTTAAGATGATCATGTTCCCCGCAAAAAACAACGAAATAGTGCTCACTAGCCATTTTTTCGACCTCATCTCTAAGAAAAATAATCATTTTTTTCAAATTCGACAAGTGAAACTTCATAACAATATCCTGGAACTTTACATGTGAAATTTGAAACTTCAGAACAATAACTATTTACAAAGACTAAAAAGTTAACTATTTGTGACTTTACCCAAAAATAAATTAATCCAAATAGAGTGGAAGTAAGCTGGAAATGCTTGGACATTACAAAAAAATAAATCACCTCCAATGGAAACATAATTAAAGTCAATAAATTCAAGTTATAACTTCTTACGCGGGCGGGGCATACTTTAGCTTCACTATAAAAGGAACTTCTATGAAACAAATTTGTTCATCCAATTCCAAACACAATTGAATCTTTTTTCTCGTATATCAATTAACTACGTCTCAATCCAGAACTAGTTAAGTTTCGTCGATCGCCAAACATACTACAAACATTAATTTCATTAACCTCGCATTTTCCACCTTTACATAGTCAAAGAAAGACTTGTCCATGATGTTTCAAGCAAACTTGCATTATCTCTGCATGAACATTACACTTGATTTGCCAACTGAAGTTGATTTCTCCAGCAAAAAAAGATGGCACTTAGCTTTTGCTACAATCTATTGTTCCAGAGCTTTTAAAATTAAGACCAGCACTTAAAGCACTATATGGAGCTGCCTACAATCCAAAAAAAGCACTTCGTGTATCGACTGATACAATCGCGATTGATGTAGTTCAAGACCACCCTTTTTTCTCAGGCATTGATCACTCAAGTCTAGCTAAGCTTGTCAAGGATAAAAACATTGACGAACTTGCTAACCTTGGAGGTGTACAAGGTGTTGCTGCTTCTCTCAAAAGTGATACAACTGATGGTGTAAGCGGAGATCAAGAAGATGTTGCATGTAGACATGAGGCTTTTGGAAGCAACATGTATCGTAAGCCACCTAGTAAAAGTTTCTTCATCTTTGTTTGGGAATCATTCAAAGATCCTACTATCATTATACTTTTGCTCTGTGCTGCTCTGTCTCTTGGATTTGGAATTAAGGAGCATGGACTGAAAGAAGGATGGTATGATGGAGGGAGTATTTATGTCGCTGTGTTTCTTGTCATCGCTGTTTCGTCTATTAGTAATTTCAGACAAAACAGACAGTTTGATAAGCTTTCCAAAGTGAGCAAAAATATTCCAGTTGAAGCTGTTAGAAAGAGGAGGCGCCAACAGATATCGATTTTTGAAATTGTTGTTGGAGATGTCATTTGCTTGAAAATTGGAGATCAAGTCCCTGCTGATGGGATTTTGGTAGAAGGTCATTCTTTACAGGTGGATGAATCTAGCATGACTGGAGAAAGTGATCACGTAGAGATTAACCTTACCCGAAATCCATTCTTGATATCTGGCACGAAGGTTGTCGATGGCTATGGCATGATGCTTGTGACATCGGTTGGAATGAACACGACCTGGGGTGAAATGATGAGCCAAATCAGCAGTGATTCTAATGAGCAAACCCCTCTCCAAGAACGACTCAACAAGCTTACTACATCTATTGGTAAAGTTGGGTTGCTAGTTGCTTTCTTAGTTCTTGTTGTCCTATTGGTTAGATACTTTACTGGGACCACAAAAGATGAGAATGGGAACAAAGAATTCAACGGGAGCAAGACATCATCTGATGATGTGATCAATGCTGTGGTGGGAATTGTTGCTGCTGCTGTTACCATTGTTGTTGTCGCGATTCCTGAAGGCTTGCCTTTAGCTGTTACACTTACTCTGGCTTATTCCATGAAGAGAATGATGGTTGATCAGGCAATGGTTAGGAAGCTCTCCGCATGTGAGACTATGGGATCTGCCACCACCATCTGTACAGACAAAACAGGCACTCTTACATTAAATAAGATGACCGTGACAAAGTTTTTCTTAGGCAAACAACACGTGAAGGCAGAAAGTCATACATCAATTTCAGCAAAAGTTCATGAACTATTCCATCAAGGGGTTGGATTAAACACTACTGGTAGTGTTTTCAAGTCCTCCGATCCATCTTCCAGCTTTGAGTTCTCAGGCAGCCCTACTGAAAAAGCTATTCTTTCATGGGCTGTTATGGAACTGAACATGGAGATGGATCAAATCAAAAGAAATTTCAACATTCTACATGTGGAAGCTTTCAATTCAGAGAAAAAGAAGAGCGGTGTCCTGATCAAGAACATCAGTGATGGCACAATTCATGCACATTGGAAAGGTGCTGCTGAAATGATTTCAAGAATGTGCTCCCATTACTATGATCTAGAAGGGAACGTAAAACCTCTAGAGGAATCAGATAAGGAAGAATGTGACAGGATAATTGAAGGAATGGCTGCCAGCAGCCTGAGATGTATCGCATTCGCACACAAGCAAGTGCCAAAAGCTGAGCAGGAGGATAATGAACATATGCATGGAAATGTTCCAGACAACTCTTTCATTCTTTTGGGCTTTGTTGGCCTAAAAGATCCATGTCGGCCAGGCGTGAAGAAAGCAGTGGAAGCTTGCCAAAATGCTGGTGTGAACATCAAGATGATCACTGGTGACAATGTGTTCACTGCAAAAGCCATAGCAA
>NW_006239307.1:566513-569578 GCF_000226075.1 Solanum tuberosum | reverse complement strand
ATTGACTATGAGGGTGAGCCCGGTAGTTTGTCTTGGCCCCCGCTAAGTACTCATGTTTAGAGGTGGTGTTGGACAATTACCATAGCTTGACTCATCTATGGTAATTATGTATCATTCCTTTTTTTTTTCTTGCTCCCTTAGTCCCGATTTCCCCTTGATTATGCTTATCTCTTATGGTCAATTTAATTGCTTCCGCGACCAAGGATGTGTAATGATATGCTATGAGGCTTGTTTGGGGTTCTTTCGGGTTCCCCATTTACCGGTCACGTCTAGGCCCTAGGCTTGGGTCGTGACAAATGGTATGATTTCATACAAGAAGTAAAATTCTTAGGAGATGAATATGTCAACGAGGGGAGGTTGCAAGTCGAATTTTCTCATATTCATGCCAAAGTTCATGCCTTGGGACTCCAATACATCTTTGTTTATCAAGGTAAGTTCAATTTGAGCCTTGTGTGTGTTTTTTATGCGAATTGGAACAAAAATCATTTGCATCAAAGTAGAGGCGATATTAGGGGTAGATGTGTGTGGTTTTTGGTAAGAGCTTTAAATGATTCTTTTAAAGGTAATAGTGCTTATCTATCGACTAATGAAAGGGCTACAAGTTAATGTGGGTGCTATTTTGCGTCAATTATGTTGAAGTTTAGGAGTAATAAGAGAGAGTGTTTCTAATATAAGAGCTTGCTCACTTGGTACTTATGTGCTTTGATGATTGAGGAGGAGGTCAAAGATGTATATCTACTATATGCCCCTCATTCGGTATACCATTTGGTTGATGTTACTAAAAACAAGGCACAAGATGCATCACATGGGCCTATGTTATCTACCGGATACGCAAGCATGTGATGATAGTTGGATGAGTATAATTTATGGAATGGCTGAGCTTTATTTGAATATTGGCAGTCATTCAGTGATTGAGGAAGAGATGGAAACATTGGCAAAATGTTACCTGTTGACGAATAGCGCAATATATATGTGTTGTATGGGCCCGACATTCCAAGAGCCTATCAATGATGATGATGCCACTGCGGATGAAAATGATGAGTCTGAGGAGGATGAGACGGATGGTTATGGAAATAATGATGATGATGATACTGGTGTAGGTGATGGTTATGCAGCCTTAATAGTTGTGGATTTTGCCGCGGATGTGGCAACTACTGAGTGAGCACACGAGGCCTAGAGGTCAAAAAGGGGAGTTTTTCTTTCACTTTTTCCTTATGTTTTATTTTGTGCACGGAGGACAATGCTTTGTTTAAGTGTGGGCTGGAAGATGAACTACCATGTATATAGTTTATTGCTTTATCGAGTCTTTTATTTTTTTAGGTGGATTCTTTGGCTTTTGTTTTCGGTTCTTTTCCTAAGGATAGTCTCTTTGAGCCGACTAGGACTAGTATTTTATTTAATTGTATTGATTCATAGAGTTTCCATAGGAGTGACAATTTCCAATGGTGGATGGATGATGGCTATCTTAAGGGAAAATTAGTCACGAGGAGTAGTAGATTGTGAAACCGGATTGGGGGAACTTTGAAACCTTGCCTAAAAAGTTAGCCTAATGTCATGGGTAGTTCACATTTATATATGCAACTTGAATGGGATTAGTTACCTTAAGACACACATAGCTTCGTTTGTTTGACTCTAATTGATAAAGTTGGGCTTTAATTGAGTGGAAAACACCACAATGTGATTTGTATAAGCATACTAAGTTTATTATACCTTTATGTGTATGTCATGATGCCATGTGTTATGAGTAATTGTTAGTTCTTGTATTGAATGACATCTAGAACTTGCCCCATGTGTGCTTGATAAGTAACTTGTATAGATTGTGGAATAGGATTGAGGCACTTCTTTGAATAGACAATTCTAACTTTCTTATATGCTTTCAAATGAATTATCCTTAGTAAAGCCTCGTTGAGCCTTTTAGCCTACCGCAAATTGAGTCGAATCCCTTGTTATTGATACCATGACTTTGTTTGATCCAAAAGTTGATCCTTAATGCAGTATGTTAAGAGGAAAAATGAAAACAATGGTAGGAGTGAAGTAGGGTGGAAATGCTTGCTTTGTGGTGAAACTAACGAAAAGAGGTGGAAAAAAATGTCCCATGATCTTAAATTGCAAAAGCATTTGCACTGGAAAAAAATTGCTTGAATAAGAAACAAGTGCATAAATAAATAAAAAAGCACAAAGCTTGAAATGTGAATTGAAGGATATTTATGAGGTGTACCAAAGAAAAGAGAAGTGGTTGAAGAAGTATGTCCGAAAAATAAAACAAGTGCATTATGGAGGAATAGTAACTAATTATATCCTAAATGTACCCTTCCTTGCCTTAGGCCGACATTACAACCAAACTTAAGTCCTCTTGATTCCATGATAAATACTTCGTGAAAGTTAAAGTACACTAAGAGCAAGCCTATGGTATGATAGAATATGTAAGAACATCATTTGTGAAAGTGAGTGCTAAACGTTGAAAAATAGGCCTTGGTTTGAAATATGATGAGTGTAAGGCTTTACTAAAAATGGTGTGGGAATTCATGACGCACATTTGGGTGAATTGTATTTTGGTGTGTTCTTATATTATTACATTGGCTCGGAATATTCGTGAAGAATCATTCATTGAGACTATGTGGTGTCGATTGGTAAGCTAACTTGGTGAACTAAATTGTTAAGTCATTGCATAAAGTGTGGATTACAAAAGCATAATTAAATATGTTTGGTTAATTTCAAGGTGGGTTGATAAGTCCAAAAGGTGATAATGATGAGTTGATAGTTTAAAGATTGTTCGAGAACGAACAAAGGTTTAAATGTGGGGTGGTGAAACGACCCCAAAAATGCCCGAAAATGTGCTTCGGAAACACCTATAATTGTAATTTCCATATATCTCAAAATCCATGCATGATTTCGGAAATTCGACTTCATATTCTTATTCAGGGGTCAAATTGAGTGGGAAATGGGTCTAACCCGAATTTTAGAGCAACCGTATCAAAATTCGAAAATCGCAAAAAATGCGATTTGGAGGGTCAACTTTAAAGGGACATATCTCTTAGCACACAAGGAACTGGAAGGGCCGCCAC
>NW_006239307.1:548430-564989 GCF_000226075.1 Solanum tuberosum | reverse complement strand
TCTGACATATGAGGTCTAACTCTAGCTGCCTCCTTTCGCCACCTGTATGCGAATTCTCTGTAACTTTCGGTCGACTTCTGCTTCATTTTCTCGAAGGAGTAGCGATCAGGAACGATCTCCACATTGTAGGCGAATCATTCGATGAAGTCCTTAGTGAAACGACCCCAAAAATGCCCAAAAATGTGTTTCGGAAACACCTATAATTGTAATTTCCATATATCTCAAAATCCGTGCATCATTTCGGAAATTCGACTTCATATTCTTATTCAGGGGGTCAAATTGAGTGGGAAATGAGTCTAACCCGAATTTTAGAACAACCGTATCAAAATTTGAAAATCGCAAAAAATGCGATTTTGAGGGTCAACTTTAAAGGGGCATATCTCTCAGCACACAAGGAACTGGAAGGAGCTCAAACTATCAAAATTAAAGCTCTGTGAGTTAGCTTTCCAACGCAATTTGTTTCACCTCATTCCGAGTTAGGATGAAGGAGTTATGACCATTTTCGTAAAACCTGTCCGGCAGAAAATGCAAATTCCAGTAGCCGAAAACACTGTTCACCCGCCTCAATTTTTTTTCTAAGTGTTGGGACGTTTTTATAAAAAGGGGACATATCCATACTTAGTCATTTAACTTCAAAACATCCAAAAACTCTCTCTAAACCCTCTCCAAAAATTCCACCAAGATCATCAACCAAATTCAAGGATCCCAAGCTTTAATTCCGGATTCAAGATTCAATCTCAAGCAATTCTCCATTCCAATCTTCATCAAGAATTCTCCAAAGTTGAGGTATGTGGGTTGATTGTGGAAACCTTCCTTTCCACAAGTCCAACCATTTATCCTCTATTTTACTTCAAGTTTATGGGTCCTTATGATCATTTATGAACTCTTGAATTATGGAATTATTACTACACATCCTATTATGGTCTATTTTTGTATATTATCATGAAATGGAATGATTATATGATGTTTATGGTTTTCATGCCTCAATGATCAAATTATGAAGGTTGTTATATATGTATATATATATGTATGTTGTTGGTGGGCTGTTTTACATGGATTTTGAAATTTGTTGGACTTAGTACTCTTGAAACACATGATTTTATTTACATGAACAAGTAGCCCACCATATGTTTGATAAAATGCCATTTATAGAATTCTTATGAAATGGAAGGTCCAATGTACGTCCTATGAGTCGGATGATTATATAATTATTGAAATTATGATGAAATGGACACATGTATATGATTTTCTCTATATACGTGTTGTGAGTCGACCAAGCCTAGTACGGGGGGTAGTAGGCCCGTATAACCATATCGAGGGGTTTGTACCTTGGTCCCTAGCTCGGGGGGTGGTAGGCCCGGGTAACCACATTGAGGGGTTTGTACCTCTTTCGCCTCTCCAAGGGGGTGGTAGGCCTTGGAAATACTATATTGATGGTCCCTCACCACACTTGTGCTACGTCCCACTAAATATGATTTTTTGTAAACGTCATTATATATATCATTTCATTAATGTGCTATCTATCGGGTATGATTATGCATTTTTCCTATGATGTCCATCTATTGTAGCATTGCATTTCATCCCATATACTTAGTACATTCAAACGTACTAACGCATACTCTATGCCTACATGATGTCACCATGTAGGGACCGGAGCACCGCTTGACCATCCTCCTCCGCGTGGCTAATACGATTTCCTATAAAGGTTATTGGTGAGTCCTCTATTCCGGGGACGTTGCTTATGATCTTTTGCTATGTATAAGACTTTTCCTTTTAGTTATGTTTTGACTATGAGGGTGAGCCCGGTAGTTTGTCTTGGCCCCCGCTAAGTACTCATGTTTAGAGGTGGTGTTGGACAAGTTGTGTATTATGCTTGAGCTTGACTCATCTATGGTATTTATGTATCATTTCTTCTTTCTTTTTTTTCTCTTGCTCCCTTAGTCCCGATTTCCCCCTTTGATTATGCTTATTGCTTATGGTCAGTTTAATTGCTTCCGCGACCAAGGATGTGTAATGATACGCTATGAGGCTTGTTTGGGGTTCCTTCGGGTTCCCCATTCGCCGGTCACGTCTAGGCCCTAGGCTTGGGTCGTGACAGGTGGTGATCTTGAGCATATTTATATGCCAAATTAATACAATTTACTCATATTCAACTTGAGTTTTAAGAGCATTCACTATTCTAATTGATATGCTTTAAATAGAAATTGCGACGATTACAGACTAACATACATGATTAGCAATTTGCAGGGTTCCTAAAGAAGTATGCGCATAATAGGAGCAAAGGAAACAAGAATGATGAAAATTCACCAAAGAAGAAGTTGGGTGCACTGCCCCAACTCATCAAGCGCGATGTTGGCACAGCGTGCCAACCCTAGAACTTCAGAGAACAAAATTAGACGTACTTCTGTTGTAGGGCGCTAGGCGTGGACGTGCCTATGTCTTTCTGGCACGTTGCCCTCGACTTTTCTGGCAAATTTTAATTGTTTTAGGATTCAAAAGTTGATTAAAAGTGGAAATTAATTTACTAAACTCTATAAAAAGGACCCTAGGGTCATTTTGTGAAGGACTTCTTCTTTTTCGTGTGCAAGATCAAGGAATTAACAATTTGTCTTAGGTTTTGATTCTCTACTCTGTATTTAATTTTGAATTTCATGAAATCTATTATCTTTGAGTTTTTGAGTATTATGAGTGGCTAAAAGTCTTTTTTTGTGGGGCTCTAGCTATAAGTAATTGTTGAACGTCGATCGTTTTGAATTAATGTTGGTTATCGCTTTAATTACATTCGTACTCTTGTTTTAGTATTTCATGATTGGCCACCATAGAGATAAATATATTGTCTATTCTTCAACTCGAGAAACAGAGAGGTGGATAGACCAGAGAATACAAAGAGTTTGATCTCTCTTGCATATCACCTATTCAGATTTGAGTTCAAGATTGACACCTGGACAAACACCGAGCTTGGTTATGAAATAGGATGAAATATAAATGGTCGCCAATCGAGTTCGGGCTATCCCCTCTCAACGATGTAGTTAGAAAGTCAATTGTAGTAGGCGATTAGAGGTCGAGAGATCATTATCATAAAATCAACTCTGTAAATCAGTAATTTGATAATCTTAGTTAATTCATTGCATGAGATGTGATACATAAATCCTGAAGCATGTTGCAGCCCTGGAATTGTCCCTTAATTGTTCAAATCACCAAAATTGAAGTTATCACTAGTAGTTACTTTAATAATTAAATTATTCACATTGGTAGTAAACAATATCACAAGTTCTTGAAAAAACTCTCTTTAAATTGTGGAAATAATAGAGTTAATATAAGTTGATCAAAAGACCTTTGGGTTTGACAACTCGGTTCTAAAAAGAGCTATATTACTTACGCGACCATGTACACTTGTGTGTGCAATTGGGAGCAACAACAAACATCACAAAGTCACCTTGATCGCCTCGATATCCAAAGCAAAGGCCATTCTAGACCAAAATTGGTATTTGTTAGTAATCGTGCTGAAAAAATTCTCATCCAAGTACGTTTACCAAGAATGTTTACTGAAGTCAAACCTTGGCTAAACTTTCTCAATTATCTCACCCAACTACTCAAAATCAAGTTGAATGGCTCAGGATCCAAAACAATCATGCCTCTAGACAACAATGGCCATTTTGAAGCTGGTGGAATTGACAAAAATCTCATCCGACATCAGATTCTCCAATGTTGACTATAGTCAACTCTTTCACCTTAAAACTTTGAAAAGGAGAAAAACTCGCATCAAACTCTCTCGAACACCTCAGGAAGAATGACACCAATCCCACCACCATACAAATACTATAAGAAAGCTAAGGAAAGGGGGAAGTAGTAAAAATAAACATAAAAGAAAGAAAATAATCACGAGGGTCATTGCTACATCCACTAACTCAAGAGGAAGAGTGTAGGTCCTAGTATCAGAGACATATGTAAGATAGGATAGACACCCCATTCCTACCAACCTCCGTGCCTTCTAAGATGAGATCGCACCCCTCATAATATGGCTAGAAATATCCGTCCACATAATCATAGGGATACGAGGCATGCACAAAGTAATAGTTCTATAAAATCAATCAAAGACCGCATGATAAGGAGATAGTCAATCAATGCATAGAATCAAGTCAAAATCCACCATATCTAACAGAATTTGGTCTACAAAAGTGTCATACCCCAATATGGTCACAACACAAGATCAATACACTTGATCCACTACTATCAGCTACAAGGGTAGATACATGCATAGGAACATACAAAGGTACACAAAAAAAGTCTAGTCGTCTACCATAATAAGCAGCCACATATGAAAATGTAGACCTTGGATCAAACAAGGCATATGCAGGCTGATGAGAAAAATAAATCATACCTATAATGACGAACATTTGAAGCCTCCACCTCTAGCCTACCTCAAAAAGCATACATATGGATGGGTCTACCTCGACTGCCCGACCTTCTTGAATTAAGTACCCAGGGGACAACCATTTCTACCATGTGAGCCACCTCAAGTCAATTGAACCAGAGCCTTGAGGCCTAAATCTCTTGACCATTTCTCCTGCAGTGAATGACCATAAGGCAATATCTAGAAAAGTGGCCCAACATGCCACAATCATAACAAGCCGTACCAGAAATGACCTACTGAGACGACTTGGTTGGAAATGAATGGACACCACGTCCATGTATACTATTACCCGTAGAGCCACTATTTGTAATTTGAAGAGCCCCTTGAATTCGCCTACTAGGTTGAAATTATTATGGGCAACCTCTACCTCAAAACAGAGACCCGCTAAAACTACCATGATGATGGGGCCTCTTATCATTGTCTCTGTAGGCCTCGCAATGTATCCCTTCAGTGGAGTGCGAATGATCAACTATATAAAGGAATGAACACCCTGATGCTACCATCTGCTCTATAACTAAACGAAGGGGAACTACCAACCCTCTAACAAATATGTGCACCCTCTTGTGCTTTCTCAACAAAGTCTTAGTTGGAAGCCTGGCTAACTCGTGGAACCGTGTATCATTATTTGAAACTGACATTAATACATGTGTCAAGTCAGTTAACTTATATCGCAAGCTCTCCATGAAGCTGCAAAGTGCATACTTCTAAAAGAAATCCTTGGAAAACTGATCCCAAACCATCGAAGGTGACACAATTTGTCTACACTCAAGATAAGACCTCCACCATCGCTTTGCTGACCTATCCATATGGAAAGTAGTGTAATCAACCCTAAGTGACTCCACCAGTTTGAGGTTATGCAATCTCTCCTGACAACTCACTAGAAACTTGTGGCCATTCTCGCCTGTAGCACCTAAAAACCTAAGAGGGCCACCTAATGAACCGTCCTAACATCTTCTACTCCTTAGAAGACATAACCGGCCTAATTTCCATAGGCATTACAATTGTGAGAACCATCTAAACTAATAAGCGAGGAGCCGCAATAGCATGTTACGCCCTTGGAACTTGAACACCCTATGCCCCTGTTGGGTTGAAGTTTGAGCCTCATCTCGAATCTGGGACAAGATGAAGTACTAGTCAAAGTCCCTAACTTGGATATACCCTCCAGAAATCTGAGGATCCTAGCCACAGGGGCTTGTAGATCTGTTGTGGCCACAAATCCTGGATGAGGCTGGGTTGGCTCCACACTGTCCAGCTAATGTTGAACCTGCTTAACCTCTATAACTAGTTTTGGTGATGGTGCTCGCTCCTGACCTTGATATGGTACAACACCTCGTGCTCTACCTCGACCTTTAGGTCTACCTTGGCCTCTACCCCTACCTGGGGCTCCAACGGTAGGTATAGGAGGATATCACCCACCCACGGATGATCTTTTCCTAGCCATCTAAGAGAGAATGAAAAAAATGAAGTTTAGATGCAATATAAAGTAGTAATATAAATGCAATATAAAGAAAACTTTAAACATGTAACTAATAACTCAGTGTATTGAAAAACACAACAATAACTTAGATTGTATATAAAAGTACAAGTAACTTTGTGGGAGATTCTCTAACCGACAACCATCACTATAAGCTATGTGATGATACAGCGTCTTGCCTCACGCTGCCAATGTCGTCCTATACTTTGTCGAGGTATAGAACCTACTACTAAGTGGATCTACTAGTCTATGCTAAAAAACATTAAGGAATCATTAAAAAGTATGACCCTTTTCTACCCATGTTGGCTACACAGTTTATGGAGACTTTAAATTATCTGAACTCAAACTCGTTCACATATCGGTGCTCAATACTACTCCTAAAATTTAACTAGCTCATATGTTTAAAAACATAACTCTTCCTGTGGTTTGAGATTATTACTCAAAAAGTAGCTCAAAAGCTCTCTTGGAAATCGGTGTTTCCTCTCTTGTTTAAATGTGAAAACATTTACTCTTTCAAAATGCTTAGTTCCCATATAATCTTTTGAAGAAAATGAACTTCACTCGTACTCTTACTCAACTCAATGCTCAAGTCATAAAACAAGTTTAAAACATTTGTAAAAGACTTTTCAAAAGACTCTAAGAACTCTCTAGACTTGGCTCTTAATGTCCTTGAATTTGAATGTATGGATTCATGTTTATGGATGGTTTCTAGATGTTTAGAAGTCATTTAGAGTAGTTAGAATCAATAGGAAATGATAGTACATTTTAGAAGGACTCAGAGGGGCTAAACGATGGAAAATGGGAGGGGGCAGGCGACCCTGGCGCGGGGCGCCAGCCCCTAAAGTTTAGAGACCCCAAATGGTGCACTGCTGGAACGCCGCCCCAGACCCTCTGGCGCATCTGGGGTGCGCCGTGCCAACCTTCCCCCAGGTGTTCCCGACGAATTTTTAAACTAGTTTTCTGACCTCATTTCGACTAGATTTGATTCTTTTTCTCAATTTCTCTTTAGATTCAGTTATCCAATACATGTACACAAGAATCTACTCAAAAACAACTCTTAAAAGTCAACACAATTTCCTCAAGAACTCATCAATCTCATCCCCAATTCAAGAACGAAAGCAAATTCAAGAACACTAATCAAGAACATCAAACTTTCAACTTTCTCGGACGAAATTACGCTGAAAAATAACATGATTGATGCGTGGGTGAACGAACCCAACGCAATGTGAACTCACATACCTCTTAGGGATAAAACCCTTGGCGAAATCCCCAATGAAACCTCAAGAACTTGACGAAATCTTGACCTCTCTCCTCTTTTCTCTTCTTGAACTCTTTTCTAAAAACCCTAGCGTGAACTGTAAATGCGTAAATTGAACCAAATCAATTTAGACCCCTAATTAATTACTAAAATGAAATAAATCTTATAGGATAAGGAAACAACCAAAATACCCCTCTTAAATCCAGGTAACTTTCCTTAACTAGACAACCCGACTTCAAACGGGCTTATCTCCCTCATAAGAGCTCAAAAATTAGCAAACTCGGTGGCGTTGGAAAGAGGATTCCAAGACCTTTCATTTGATATTGTATATCCCACCTTACTCATCCTGTACTAAAACTTATGGTCTTTTGAAGTTGATCCAAAACTCATACTTAGCATAACTTGCCAAAATTTCCAAATTTACTCTTTCCAAAAATAGTTCTTTCTAATTCTAGTTCTTTCAAATACCGAGGTGTTACACACTTGCTCCTATACTAGTAAGACTGGTGAACCTAAAACTCTGATCCCTACTTGCTACGATCTGAAATCAGGCCATGATGGCGCCTACTATAAACCCTCCAGTAGGCAAGCCAAAAATCCAAACAAGATAAAAGCAAAAGGCTATTAAAAACATAAAAGGAAGAAATAGGAGCAGAAATAGCGATACAAAATGAGTCATAATATAAAAGTATAAATATGATGCATAATATACAAAATAGGCCCAAAAGTAATCGAGAACGACAAAATGTGCACAAGAACCAAACCCCGGACTTGGTGTCACTGGTACAGAAACATGTAAGTATAGAAAGGCTATAAACATCAAGTCTATCTAATGAAAATAAAAAATTCATAGACAACTACAAAAGAAGGAAAAGTAGCAAGTCTCCGCATGCCAAGATCTCACCACAATTCAAGTTTGCGATAGCCATGGGAAATTCAATGTTCACTGAGGGTGGCTCGTACTAGGATCTTCTTTAGAAAAAGATACAGAATTGTAGTATGAGTACCAAAACACGGGGTACCCAGTAGGTATGATAGGTGGACCGAGATCAAAAATATCATTTATCTAAGTAAGGAGTGTGATAGTCCTACAACTATGAATCAACAATTAAAGAGAGGTAACTGGTCACTACTGATGGAGAAGATATTATTAATAATAATAATTACCAATAAACACCCAAAAAACATATCAAGAACAAACAGACATGAAATGCAATGTGATGCAGTAGAGTATGGATAATGTGTAAAAGTAGAAGCTGGGGAGAAAGCTCGAGCCACCCAAAATGGTACCTCGGACCCATCAACAAGTGAAGGGCAATAGAAATGTAACCCGAAACTTAGTCAACAGGCCGCCCCGGAGTACCTCCTCGATCTTATCAGTGAAATAGTTTCCTAGTTTACTCAAAACTTATAAAACAAGTTATTAACCCCAAATTCGTGCCCCGGCCATGAAATTTACAACTTTTTAAGATATTGAGCGTTTTAAGTCATAAAAACATTACGAAAGCGCATTTTCCTTAAAATCTTAGTTTTCCTCAATTTAAATCATAATCCGCTCCTTTGGTGCCCCCACAAGTGAAAAGTCTTAGTAAGACTCTTTAAGTGCCTTAAATAGACCATTTCTCTATATTTCCAAATACAAATACGATGAATGCAGATGTCATGCTCATGATTACAAACCCAAACATAGTCAACTAAATCACAGGACAATCACAACACACAATAAGTGAGAAAAGGCCCAAAATAGTCCCTCATCTTTGAGTTAAGACTCAAAGTCATCCTTGAATTTTTCACATGGAGAATTAATAGTCCCATGCACTTTTGGTGCTCCTTCAAAATTTTGCCTATTTTTTAACATTGATTTTATTCATAATTTATGTGTGGAATGTTTAATCGTCATTTTATATATTTAGTAGAAATAATAACTCTATGTGAGAGATTGTGAGAAGAAAACACCTTATTTTGTTTAGTAGAAATCGTATTGTAGGTAAAGTCGAGAGGTTTATCACGATGATTTCACGTACAATAGTACAATTTTTTCTTTTCTTGCTATGTCATATGTTAAAATGTTCTTAGTTTAGCTGCAGTAATATTTATACTGAACAGAAAAACATGTTTTTCTTCTCACCTTCTCTCACATAGAATTATTATTTCTACAAAATATATAAAAAGACGATGGGACATTCCTTACATAAAATTATGAACAAAATTAATGTTAAAAAATAGGCAAAAGTTTAGGGGAGGACCAAAATTGCACCAATATTTCAAACATGAGGGACTATTAGTGCTCCATGTGAAAACTCAAGGATGACTTTGAGTCTTAACCCAAAGATGAGGGACTATTTTGGGCCTTCTCTCCACAAGAAGTTGAATAACCCTAGTCACTATACAAAAGTACTAACCTGGAACTTCAGGTAATTCAATTACATGACCTCTGGCCCACGATATACAATATTTAAGTACTAAAATATCGAAACATAACAAAAGCACACTATCATACCAAACCAAAATAATATGCCAAAATCTAAGTTTCCCTCCAACCAGAATAATTCTAAGGATCCTATAATGGCAACCAAAGATGAGGATCTACCTAAACTAAGGCCTGTAAACTAAAAGCTAAGCTAAACAACCCAGAAATGGCCAAAATATAATCTAAGGATCAAGCAAGTCTAAAGTCTAATCCAAAAACATTCCTAACGATCAAACAACTCAATATAAATAAATAAATATATATTTATAAATCTCGCAAAGCCAAGTCTATATGAGAGAAATCATAACGTACCTCGAGTTCGAAACCACACCCAAACCTCAAAATTGGAGATTTTCCCTTCCAAAGGGCCTCCGAACGATACTACACTATCAAATTAGTGACAGGAACATCAACACAAGCAAAGGAATACCCATATCAATAAAATAATATGCAAATAGAAATTTGAGTAAAAATACAATCGTGGGATCCCTGTGCAGAATCAACAAATTGACTATGCCACAAGGTCCCAACCAACTCAAGGAACTTGTGCCCTGAAAATATGCACAATCTGAGTATCGTTCATGCCTAAACAACCCCCACCAATTTAAGCTCAAAGATGACCAAAATGATAAATTAAGAGAAGAAATTGATACAATTTTACAATTTAGCCGAGAGTAAAGATCCTTCAATACGCCCACGCACTAAAACAATGAAACACCTTCAACAAGCACTCCAAAATTGTCCCAAGATTTAATCTTTTGAAATATGCGTGCTGAGTTCGTGAATGACTAATTTAACTAAATTAAAGTGTTCATCGCAATCGTAGGACCCAGGGTCGCGATCGCTATTAACTGAAAGTTGACTAGGTTCACTGACATTTCATCGTGATCGTGATGGTCAATGGTAGCGATCACGTTGACCGGGAGAGTTGATCTTCGCGATCGTACTCAGCAAAGCTAGTGGAAATAGCATCAGCTGCAACAACTCAACTTTAAGTTGGGAAAATGCCCAGACGAAGCTTGGAATTTTTTTGGAACCTCATGAACACAAAAGAACTATACTACTCATCATTAACGACATTCCAAACTCAACGGAATCGAAAAAACAACCAACGGAGGTCATCTCATTAGAATGTTGACTCAATTCAACACTAGCAAGGCAAACACACCATCAAAATGAAAAACACCACAAAATCATCCTGATCACCTTGGGATCCGAACCAAAGATTGTTCTAGATCAGCATTCTCAACCTAACCGCGCTAACAAAATTTTCATCGAAGAAAGTTTACTAAGAATGGTCAAACCTTTGCCAAACTTTCTCAATTATCTCGCCTAACGGTTCAAACTCACACCGAAGGCCTCGAAATCCAAACCAACCATGCCTCTGGCCCAACATGTTCTTTTCGTAGCTGATGGAATTGACGAAAATTTTATCCGAAATCAAATTCTCCAGATATTGACTAAAGTTGACTCTCACTTTAAAATTTCCAAAAAGCGAAAAACTCACATCAAACTCTCCCGACCATCTCAAGAAACATGTCACATACCGTAGCACCACACAAATACTACAATAAAGCTATGGGGAGGGCATAATAGGAAGATTAAACAGAAAAACAAGAAAATAACCACGAGGATCGTTACAATCATACAATAATTTAAAATAAAATAAAAGAGAGAGGTGTGTTTCTAAAAACCATCAAGAGAGTTAATAAACAAGATATGTATGTTTAGGTATGAAACTAACAATCTCAATAGTTTAGGTATGAAACTCAAAAAAGGGAAATAGTTTAGATATGTTTTTGACACTTCATTATATAGTTTAGTATCTTTATTATTATTTTAAATCCTTTATTTCTATCATAATTTATCTTTAATTATTTCTTGCATAATTTAAGTCAATTTCCTCATCTTAATTAAAATCTTGCATAACCATTTGTCACTAATCTTATACATAATTAATAATAAAATAGCATCCTTGATGTAACATTATTGTATATTATATATCTTTAGTTGTAAAATTAAATAGCATCTCATTTTACTCATGATTTTACATAGCATTAAGCATTCGTATCATACTTAGTTAATTTAAAATAATATACTTTATATACATATTAATATTATTACTTTTTTATAATTATAGTCGATAAGGAGAGTGATTTTAGTATAAAACTTTTGAGATGTAAAAGCTTTAAGACTCTGTAAAATATCTCTTTTATCATTTTTGAAATAAAGATTTTTCATAAAATCAAGATTATTACTTTCTCCTTCCAAAAAAACAGATTTGTTATTCACTTGGTATCAGAGCCATGGACTTATAGACCTGTCCCAGGCCCAGCTCGGATAAACAATCGTGACCTTCTTTCCTACTACATATGGCCGATATTATTATTTTTTTAATTATTATTTTATTATTATTATTTTATTTTATTTTGGTAATTAAATATATTTTTATTAATCACCAAATGGTATTTACAGCTCATAACAAACTACATCACAGTTTGTTAACTAAAAAGGAAAAACTCAAAGGAGCCACAACTTCATAGAAAGAGAAGTTGTTAAATCCTAGTGCTAATGGCCTTAGGAGCCCTCATACTACACATATAAGCTACGTCTTTAGCAATGTATTCAAAACTTCTACTTTTTCCCTCAAATACTCTCTGATTCCTTTTTATCCACACTGCATGACTATATTCTGTATACATCAATTTGAAGAACTGGGCAGTGTGAGTGTTGCCTCTGGTTTTCTCAATGTTCCAATTCAAGTGTGTGTCCCAAGAATATGTGGTATACTCCGACCATTTAATCCATGTCAACAGCTTCCTCCAAATAGCTCTAGTGAACTCACAACGTACAAACAAGTGATCTCTAGTTTCAAAATCATGTTGGCACAAAGTACATTGTTGGTTTATATCCATCCCCCATGAAGCCAACCTATCACTAGTTGGAAGCTTGTTTTGTATCTGGAGCCACATTGTAACAATGGCCTTTGGTCTTGCTGAGTTGGTGAACATCAAACCCTTCCTGGGTACTCTAGGTCTATTTCCAAGTAAGCTCAGATATAGGCTGCCGATAGTTGTCAAGTCATTTTGTTTTTGTGTTTGCTCTAAAATCAGTCTAGCATTAAAGATTTTCTTGACCATCCATGAGGCCTGCTTTGGTATAGGTGTAGTGAAGAAATGTTGAATCTTTATATAGAAAGAGTGAATCCATCTGATCCACAACTTATCAGTTTTGTGAGCTAGATCCCAACAAGTCTTGGCAATAGCAGCTTGATTTCATAGTCTAATATTGATAAGATTCATGCCACCAACTGACTTAGGAAGATAAACTTTTTCCCATGCTATCAATGCTCTCTTGTTAATGGTATTAGTTCCTGACCAAGTGAAACTCCTACAGTATGAATCAATAAGTTTAGGAACTTTTGTAGGAATAATGAAAAGTGGGGACCAGTAGGCCTGGATACCAAAGAGAACAAACTGAACCAATTGTATTCTTCCTGCATATGAGAGTGTCTTAGCAGTCCATGACAAGATTAGAGCAACAATTTTATTCACTAGCGGTGACCATTGCAGAATAGTCAGTTTCTTAGTGGAAAGAGGGACACCAAGATACTTGAAAGGGAATTCACCACATCCAAAACCACTCTACTGGAGTATATCAACTTTTACCTGGTCAGGGACACCACCAAAGTATATGGAACTTTTAGTCATGTTTGCCTGCAGACCGGATGCTTGGGAAAACTTTTCGAAACACTGATATATGGCCTTTACAGATTTCTGATCCCCTCTACTAAAAAGTAGCAGGTCATCTGCAAAACATAAGTGAGTTATATTCAATCTGCCACATTTAGGATGAAACTTGAAACCTTCTATTTCTCTAACTTCAGCAAGACATCTACTTAAGTATTCCATAGATATAGCAAATAAGTATGGAGAGATGGGATTATCCTATCTATGCCCTCTCGTAGCATTAAAAGGGGGTGTAGTATCACCATTTACCATGATTGTACAACTCACAGTATGCACACATTCAAGGATCCATTGGATGAATTTCTGAGGAAAGCATAGGTTCTCCAGAACCTGTTCTAAAAATGACCACTCCACAGAATCATAAGCTTTCTATAAGTCAATTTTTAGCATACATCTTGGAGAAATATGTTGCCTAGAATACGCTTTAACAAGTTCAGTGGCAAGAATGATGTTATCTGCAATCTTTCTCCTTGGTGCAAATCCTGATTGGGCTTCACTGATTATATGTGTATAATTTTCTGCATCCTAGCAGCTAGGACTTTAGCAATGATTTTGTAAAGGATAGTGCAGCAAGCTATGGGTCTATACTCCTTGATATTCACAGGACTAGCAGTTTTAGGGACCAGTGTGATCACAGTGCAATTAACTGGTTTATAAAGTTTTTTGGTCTAAAAAAACTCTTTAATAGCCATCAATATATCATGTTTGGTGATACTCCAAGTCTTCTTATAAAAGGAGGCATTATATCCATCCACTCCAGGTGCTTAATCATCTCCAATAGAAGCTAATGCATTCCAGATTTCCTCATCTATTACATCTCTGCATAATTCAACTCCTTGCTCATAAGTAATTGTGGGTCCTTTCTTCATAGTGTTTTTGTCTACAGCAGGAAGAAGCATAGTATTGGACCCCATTAGTGCCTTATAAAATTGCACCACTTCCCCCTTTATAGCCTCTGGTGTATTCAATTTAGTGCCACTGAGTGAAGTAAGCTCAAGCATTAGCTTCTTATTAGTTCTCTCCTTGATCATAGATGTGAAGTATTTATTTCTATCTCCAAGTTTTATCCATTTGGCCCTGAACTTTTGTCGTAAAGCACTTTTTTCAACAAGACTCCATTTCTCAATATCCAGAAGTGTTTGTTTCTCTTTATATAATAACTCATCATTGCACTGTTGGATGATTTGTTCCTGTATTTGCAATAATTCTTGTCTAGAAGCATTCATCTTAATGGTAGTATTTATGAATTCCTCCCTATTCAAAACATTCAATACTTGCCTTAACGCCCTCAGCTTTGCCCAAATGTTAGCCATTGTTCCTGGAGTCATGTGTTTACGCCATATTACTGCAACTTTGGCCATGAAAGTACTGTGTTCTACCCATACATTGAAAAATCTGAAGGGTGCCTTGCCTGTACAGTTATTATCCTCAATTGTGAGTAGCATAGGAGAGTGATCAGAGATGTATGGTAGCTCATAAGTGATGTGAGGCCAAAAATACATATTTTTAATCATTATTTTCTCATATTTATTATTTATATTTATTTATTTTTATGATAAATTTTATGAATTGTGCTAAATTGTGTATTTTATTTGTAGGATTAAATTGGTGGAAAAATAAAGAAGTTTGGAGTTAAAACGAATTAAAGATTGAAGGTTCAAGAAGGAAATCAAGCAAGCAGCTTAATGGATTAAATTTAATAAAATAATATATTTATATATATAAGGAAAAGCGGCTGCAATTGAAAATTTTTAAGTTGCCTCTACTGTACACGTGGCAGCAAGTGAATGCAACAACCTATTGTGGAGGCGGTCGGTTACTGTTCATGCTGAAAATGAAAAGGAATCCAATTCCTTTTTTGGTTTTGGATTCCTAATTTAATTGGAACTAATTATTTTATTTAGGATTTCCTACATCTATAAATAGTGCATAGAAATAATTATTAGAGAGAAGGAGGGAGGCCAAGAACCAAGATACAAGACACAATATAAATTTTCTTCTAGCTTAGGAACTTTGGAAGAGTCGTCGTAAAGGCCGGAGAATTGTGGTTTATTCTTTCTTCTCCTTTATTATTTATTTGTATTCGTGATTAATAAAAAATAGTTTAGCTATTGTTCTTAACTTTGTATGACTAACACAAGCATATTTGTTTTAATGAATTTTGATTGTGTTTTTGAAATAATGAGTAGCTAACTTTCATAACCAAGGTTGTGGGAACCATGAACGATTAACAAAGTATGAATAGTAAATAAACAATTCTTGAATAGTGTTTTGCATGCATTGATAATTCTTTCGTTTAAAAGTCTTTTTAACGAGTGCACGCGTTAGAACTCGCCTTGTTGCTACTTGCCGGACCAAGGAGGTAATCAACAAGAAAAGAATTATCAACATAGATTTAGTGTGATACTATCTAATAGGCTAGTGTCGATTGGTGCGAAGTAATAACTAAGCCAAACATCGATTATGATGTCTAATATGAGGTAAAGGTAAGGGTTAGTAAATTATACACACGTAGCCAGACCAAGGTGCGGAGTAAAATTCTGTAGATGCCGGACCAAGGATTTAGAGATACCTAACTTATCACTTTGCATGTAATACACTAGAAAAGGATTGATGTTACTAGGATTGCTGCGTTATGAGATTGTGGGGAACACGTATACCCTAGTTATTTCTCTTATCTTGATAACAACCTAAGTTGAGTTTGATTATTGATTACTTATTAAGCTCGAAAAGTATTTTTTCTTTTCTTGTTTTTTGCATATTAGGGGAAGTCTAAGTACCCAAAAAAAAAAAGAGCACGTTTGAGCTTAAGTGTGGGGTGACGACCCTTGATGAAAATTAAAGAAAACAATGCTACTAGCTAGGCCTAAAGGCCTCAGGGAGTTTTCCTAACCCTTGTTTTAAATTTTATTTAATGCTTTGGGGACATAGCATTTTTTTAAGTTGTGGGTGGAGGAATGAATTCTTAGTTTTTACCGTTTTATTGAGTTTATTTTTTAGGATGGGTTCCTTGACTTTTGTTTTCGGTTCTTTTCCTGAGGATGTTCCCTTTGAACTGAGTGTTTTTTATTTTTTTTTAGAAATAAATTTTATTTTTATTTTTTTTGAGAGAAAAGAAAAGACCATTTTGAGTTATGTGATACTTGCTATTTAGGTCTAATTTTTGAGTAGTACTTTCTTGTGAATGCTTGATT
>NW_006239307.1:546684-548168 GCF_000226075.1 Solanum tuberosum | reverse complement strand
AAAGATAATTATTGAAACATTCTTGAGAGGATGAGAATTACTTGTGAAATAATTGTTGAAGAGAGGGCTGAAAATAAAGAGAAGAAATTAATGGGTGATGGAAGTCTAAAATTGCAAAGTGCTTAAGGAAGTGTAAGTCACTATTATATAGTTTTCCTACCCGTCCCCTAGCCTACATTACAACCCGTTAAAGTCCTATTTGATTCTATTCAAGCATGCTTAATTAGTGGAGATGTACATAATGGGCAAGCATATGGTTCTTTGTGCATACATGTGAATTTTCTTTGTGAGTGTGAGAGTGTTCTTTGATGCTAAGTCCTTAATTTATATTCAATCTTTTGATTTGAGTGTGTGGACTATTTCTTCTTGTGAGGGCACTTGTTTCATGATAGATAGGTGATTTTATTAACTTTCTTTGATGAGAGTAGGTGAGCAAGCTTAAATTTGATGAGTTCAAAGTCCTTCCTTGAGGTTAGGAGGTTTGTTGTTTATCTGGATGTCTTGCATAATGATTAAGAAGCCTACTTGATGTTTTGAAATTGGTACATGGCCTAATTGTTAGTATTAACCAAAGTGATAACATTGCTAGTATGAATTTTTTTGGGATGAGCTTCAATGTTTGCTCGAGGACGAACAAAAGTTTAAGTGTGGGGTGTTGATGTGAGGCTAAAAATACATGTTTTTAATCATTATTTTGTCATATTTATTATTTATATTTGTCTTTTTTGAGCATAAATTTTATGAATTGTGGTAAATTATGTATTTTATATGTAAGATTAAATTGGTGGAAAAATAAAAAAGTTTGGAGCTACAACGAATTAAAGATTGAAGATTGAAGAAGGAAATCAAGCAGACAGCTTAATAGATTAAATTTAATAAAATAATATATTTATATATATAAGGAAAAGTTAGCTGCAATTGAAAATTTTCAAGTTGCCTCTATTGTACACGTGGCAGCAAGTGAATGCAACAACCAATTGTGGAGGCGATCGGTTACTGTTCACGCTGAAAATAAAAAAGAATCCAATTCCTTTTGGTTTTGGATTCCTAATTTAATTGGGACTAATTATTTTATTTAGGGTTTCCTACATCTATAAATAGGGTATGGAAATAATTATAGGAAAGGAGGCCAAGAACCAAGATACAAGACACAATAAAATTTTCTTCTAGCTTAGGAACTTTGGAAGAGCCGTCGTAAAGGCCGGAGAATTGTAGTTTATTTTTTCTTCTCCTTTATTATTTATTTGTATTCGTGATTAATAAAAGATAGTTTAGCTATTGTTCTTAACTTTTTATAATTAACACAAGCATATTTATTTTAATGAATTTTGATTGTGTTTTTGAGATAATGAGTAGCTAACTTTCATAACTAGGGTTGTGGGAACCATGATCGATTAACAAAGTATGAATAGTAAATAAGCAATTCTTGACTAGTATTTTGCATGCATTGATAATTCTTTCGTCTAGAAGTCTTTTTAACGGTG
>NW_006239307.1:543702-546332 GCF_000226075.1 Solanum tuberosum | reverse complement strand
CGTTATGAGCTTATGGGGAACACATTCCTAGTTACTTTTAATAATCTGAATATAAATAAATAATTAGTTCAAAGATATCTTTTTATTATTTTTATTTTATTTCAATTTAAATCCCCCCATTTTTATATAACGACTATCGAGTTAAATATTTGTTATTGACAATATTTTTCCATATTCTCTGTGGGATTGACCCTGACTCATAGTTGGGTAAATATATTGCATACGATCGTTTATATTTCTTTTCAATTAAGAAGTATATTTGAACGTTATCAATAAGTAGTAACCACATGTCCCCAAGTCATCATCCAGTCCATATTGCCAAAAACTCTATCAATCCTGCTACAAATTCTATCAGCTCCCAATTGCTTGTTATTCCAGGTATAATAATCTCCTCTCCATGATACTTCATTTAGCTGCAAAGTATGAAGATAATTGGAAAAGTCTTGAGTTTCAGCTAAAGAAATCGGAGCACCACATAGCCTGTCATTTGAATATAACACAGCATTAAAGTCGCCATCAATTAACCAAGGTCTGTCCACCCCTGGTTCAATAAGTGTTAGCTCTGCCCACTGATCCTTTCCATTTTCAATAGAGTTAAAAGCATATATAACAGTAATAAGGCAAGACAGCGTTCCAGTGATACCATTTATCAGACAATGAACTGATTGAGCAGTAGATCTAATATGAGTAACCTGGTAAAAATTTGGATCCCACACCATCCATACTCGACAATTTATCGCCCATGAATAATTATTGAATGACTGCCACCCAGGGAATACATTTGCAAGTACCCTAGGAGCCTTATGGGCTTTGACTCTAGTCTCCAACAATGCTGCCAGTTTGATGTGTTTATTCCTTAGATAGAGTTTCAATTCCTTTTGCTTATACCACTTATTTATTCTTCTCACATTCCATATAATCCAACTCATTAGATAGTCTTTCTCAGTCCTCCTTTATCAGGAGGGAGTTGCACTTGTCCACTTGATCTTTTATGAGTTCCATCCCCTTCTTTCTTCATTGGCCAAGATCCCAGTAATGGAAAATTAGTCAGGTTAAACTCTGGACTAGCGCTTGTTGTTTCTCGATTCATTGTGTTGAGGTGTATTCTACCTTCTTGGACTAGTCTCATTTTGGGCCAAGTTTTCCTTCACACTTTGATTAGGAGTGGTTCTTATCTGATTCTGCTTTGAGCTTTCAAGTATGTTTGCAGGTTCCCTAATCACACCAGTAGGTTTCCATTCTTTACCAACTCTGTTAGGTTCTTGTCTCTTCCTAGGTTGTGGAGGTTGGTTTTGTGGTATTTGCTTTGTGCATGTATGTCCTACCATTGAACATTTAGGGCAGAATTCAGGCTTCCAATCATAGGACACCTCTTGTTCAAATGTATTACCAGTAGGATCCATCACCACGATTTTATCAGGCAACGATTATGTAATATTCACCTCAATGGCATACGTGCATAGGAAATCCTTGTTTCTTTAGCAGTGCATTCATCAGCATATATGGGAACTCCAATGACACTTGATATTCGACTCAAAGAACCTTTACCCCAACACGACATAGGAAGTTTGGGGAATTTCACCCATAAGGGAATTGTTGTGGGGAATTCCTTGTTAAAATCAAAGTTCATTGTCCAAGGTTTGAGTATTATGGGCCTATTGTTGATGGTATATGGTCCTGAGTAGAGGATTTGATTCATATCATCAGTCGAAGCAAATCGAATCACATAATATCCTTCTTCATGATAAAATACCTCAGGTTTTGCTGCACTGGACCAAAATTGATTGATGTATCTTGTGAGGGCATTGTACCAGGTACACCCCTATGAAGTAAGCAATTAGAGCACTATTCCATTTTTGGATTTCCAAATTCATCTCATTTTTATCTAGTTGAACAACAGGTTTTCCATCCAGCATTTGAGGCGGCATATAATCTAGCATGAGTCCATTAGCAGCAGCTCTATTATTGGTAAACAGACTGGTCCATATTTCAGCTCGTTCCTCCTTCTGTATTGTCTCCTCTGTGAGCTCAATTTTATCATCAACTGGTGCTATAGTTTTAGTGAGCACTGTAGTTGTTTCTACTGTTCCATTGGCTGAAATCTCAGATCTGGGACTTAGAGGTGTTTTAGGGGAATTATTCATACTTAATCGCTGCAAAACAACAGGTGTGTGTGTACTTGGGTCATGCGTTTTGCTTGAATCATCATCTCCAGTGTCACCTAGTTGAGCTCGAGTTCCCAGAGAACTTCCATCAGTAGTAATAGCCATTTTCTTTGCTCTTCCTCATCCTGTCCCTCGTCCACGACCTCATCCTCGAGCTTTAGACGAACTTTCGCCGATGGCCAGAGAAGAAATAAAGAAGAAATGATAAAGGAATATTTGGATGAAATTAGGAGGAATCTACTCCTCAATATCACTCACTATGAAAAATCAGACACTTCAATGAGAAGTGAAACAAGTGATGATATCGCAGATGATGCTCAAGAGGCCCAGCCTTGTGAATCGGCGAAACCCGTGACAGAAGATATGATGTCTAAAGCAGAAGATTTACTTAGGGAGTTGAAAAGAAAAGACAAGATGACCACTATTGATTAACAGTAGATACACTGTTAAACCACAGTAGAAAAA
>NW_006239307.1:541697-543385 GCF_000226075.1 Solanum tuberosum | reverse complement strand
ATCACATTGTCTGCAGTGATGGTAAACATATTCATGTCTTCGAATTGAGATTGTAGCTTGTAGAATTCATCATGTTCGCAGTGACAACTATCACCATGACATTTGCAAGCATCATTCAAATCTTGTTGAACCTTATTAGATGACTCAGGTTGCTCCTCCTCTGTTGCATAACTTGCTTCAGAATCATCATAATCTGATTCGGAACCAGAAGTATATAGAAAACTATAAATCTTCTCTTGAATATCATTATCAAGTTCTAGAGTCTTAAGCTTTTCCAGCTTACAATTTGGAGCTATATGCCCAAATTTTCCACATTTATAACGCTTAATTTTATCAAGATCTCGCCTTGACCTATTCTTGGTAAATCTATGAGATTTACGATGAGCCCTACGCTCCTCTCTTTCTTCTCTAGTCCTTTTTCTAGATCTTCTTTTCTTATGATGAGATCTATGAGATTCTGATTTAGAAGTTTCTCGGTTGGTTATTTTTGAAGCATCCGGTAAACCGAATTGAGTACAAAAATCTCCTAATTGAGACTTTTCTCTAAGCTTATCCATCTTAAGCTGTCTTGAGAGTTTTAACTCATTGCACAAATTTATGCCTTCTTGCGTACAAGCCCCAATAAGCTTTCCATAAGTAAAATCACTATAGGGAATAATTCCTTGTGAATTTCTAAGGGTCTTTTTAACTCTTTCTGCAAATAAAGAAGGTAAGCCATCAATAAATTTGGCTTTCCAGAATTCTAAACCATTTTCGGGAAGTTCCATTACCCGACTTAAATAAGTGTCTTTATACCATCTAAACTCACCTAAATGTCTACATCTAAGACCATTTAGTAAAGATCTAATGGTATTTTCAAGAAGTTCCATTACCCGACTTAAATAAGTGTCTTTATACCATCTAAACTCACCTAAATGTCTACATCTAAGACCATTTAGTAGAGATCTAATGGTTTCATATTGATTGGTAAATCTACCACTAAAATGTTCAAGAATAGTCAAAATAAGTGTATACACAGCGTCTTCTCTATTTTGAACAAGGGCAAAGCCTAAATTATTCAAACTCCTTTCATTTTAACTGCCTTAGCATTAATTATTGTTGCTCTCGCATCAGAGGGCATATAATTATCCCACCATCCTCTTAGTTGACCAGTAAATCATGCAATAATCATCTTGCAAATGGTCTTGTCAGTATTACTAACACTTTTGCATATAGTAGCATACATAAGCATCCTATGAACCATAATCATTAACTGCCTGTCCGTTAACCCATCGAGATTCCATTCATAAATCTCACTTCCACTATAAGAAGTGTTAGTTCGATTCCAATCTCTTTCCTCTATTAAAACATCTTGAGGAGTAGGCCTGTGATAGTAATATGTTTGCATGCTAGGTTTTCTAGCATAAGTCAGTATTACCTACTATTCTTCTTTGGATACTCATGAAGTTTTATTAAACTTCCATTTCCATTTGAGTTTTGAAAATCAAAAGTGGCTTCCATCTCATCTGCAAAATCTTCAGCGAGACTTATCAGTTTCGCACTTGCACCAAATTCAGAAAACTTTTTATCAAGAAGATTTTCAAGGTCGTGCAAAGGTCTAAGAATAAAATCCTGAATCTCAGGAGGCCTTTGAATATGAACATCAAGCTGTTTTGATGAAGAAGTCTGTTCCGAAACTTGTTTCACAG